>NW_022265754.1:0-55053 GCF_002021735.2 Oncorhynchus kisutch | reverse complement strand
GCCCTATGAACATGACCCTGGTGTCACATCAAAATGTGCCCCCCCCCCACCCCCCGGGGGGAGGAAGCAGCATGGACCCCCGATTCAAATTAAAAACCTTGTCAGACGCCGCACCAACGAGTCTAAACACGACAGCTTCTTACCATGGGCCGGTCGATAACGTTTCTCCATAACAAAACTGGATCCAAATCGTTGTTGTTGTCATTAAAATGTGAAATAATGTGGACGTTCGGTTCCTAGCCCTCGTGGCTTATCCAAAATATTGTTATTTTGAAGAGATGATTAATTGGACACGCTACGTGCTCAAAGCCAATGCAGAAAACACGGGGCTGCAGCCCGAAATTACACCCTTATTCCCTTGCAGTGCTCTGCTTCGGAGGGCCAATCGTCTTGGTCATGTAGCACAACGGCAGCGCCTGCCCTGAGGGCGGTCTGTGAAAGGGTGAACTAACCACTCAAACCTCTGATCATTCAAGTCAGCGGAAGATGGACTTTGGAACACATTGTTTTGCCAAACCAGTTGTGGCACAAATACCCATGTCAGACACCCGACACCCTCCCCTCCCCTCTCCTCCTCCTCTCCTCTCCCTCCCCTCCCCCCTCCCCTCCCCCTCCCCCTCCTCCCCTCCCCTCCCTCCCTCTCCACCCCCTCCCCTCCTCCTCCCTCTCCTCTCCTCCTCTCCTCTCCTCTCCTCTCCTTCCTCTCCCCTCCCCTCCTCCTCTCCCTCTCCTATCTCCTCTCTCTCCTCTCTCTCCTCTCCTCTCCTCTCCTCTCCTCTCCTCTCCCCTCCTTTCCTTTCCTTTCCCCTCCCCTCCCCTCCTCTCCTCTCCTCTCCTTTCCTTTCCCTCCCCTCTCCCCTCTCCTCCCCTCCTCTCCTCTCCCCTCCCCTCCCATATCCTTCTCAGTGTTGCAAAGAAATTGAGCAGAAATCCATGACAGGCTTTTTTCCCTTGTTCCTGGGTTGTGGGGGTAGAGCACAGAGAGAGAATGAAGTGAAGTAGTGGTTCTCAGTTGGTCCTGCTATCTCTGTTTGTCTGCTATCTCTGTTGGTCCCTATCTCTGTGTATTTCTGTTGGTCCTGTTATCTCTGTGCATCTCTGTTGGCCCTGCTATCTCTGTTGTCCTGCTATCTCTGTGTATCTCTGTTGGTCCTGCTATCTCTGTTGGTCCCGCTATCTCTGTGTATCTCTGTTGGCCCTGCTATCTCTGTTGGTCCTGCTATCTCTGTGTATCTTTGTTGGTCCTGCTATCTCTGTTGGTCCTGCTATCTTTGTTGGTCCTGCTATCTTTGTTGGTCCTGCTATCTCTGTGTATCTTTGTTGGTCCTGCTATCTCTGTGTATCTCTTTTGGTCCTGCTCGCTCTATTGGTCCTGCTATCTCTGTTGGTCCTGCCATCTCTGTGTATCTTTGTTGGTCCTGCTATCTCTGTTGGTCCTGCTATCTCCGTTGGTCCTGCTATCTCTGTGTATCTCTGTTGGTCCTGCTATCTCTTTTGGCCCTGCTATCTCTGTGTATTTCTGTTGGTCCTGCTATCTCTGTGTATCTCCATTGGTCCTGCTATCTCTGTTAGTCCTGCTATCTCTGTGTATCTCTGTTGGTCCTGCTATCTCTGTGTATCTTTGTTGGTCCTGCTATCTCTGTTGGTCCTGCTATCTCTGTGTATCTGTGTTGGTCCTGCTATCTCTGTTGGTCATTCTATCTCTGTTGGTCCTGCTCTCTCTCTGTTGGTCCTGTAATCTCTGTGTATCTTTGTTGGTCCTGCTATCTCTGTTGGTCCTGCTATCTCTGTTGGTCCTGCTATCTCTGTGTATCTGTGTTGGTCCTGCTCTCTCTCTTGGTCCTGCTATCTCTGTTGGTCCTGCTATATCTGTTGGTCCTGCTATCTCTGTGTATCTCCCATTGGTCCTGCTATCTCTGTTGGTCCTGCTATCTCTGTTGGTCCTGCTATCTCTGTTGGTCCTGCTATCTATGTGCCATCTCTGTTGGTCCTGCTATCTCTGTGTATCGGCTGTTGGTCCTGCCTATCTCTGTTGTATCTTTGTTGGTCTGCTATCTCTGTTGGTCCTGCTATCTCTGTGTATCTCCCATTGGTACTGATATCTCTGTTGGTACCTGCTATCTCTGTGTATCGCTGTTGGTCCTGCTATCTCTGTGTATCTTTGTTGGTCCTGCTATCTCTGTTGGTCCTGCTCTCTCTGTGTATCTCCATTGGTTCTGATATCTCCATTGGTCCTGATATCTCCATTGGTCCTGCTATCTCTGTGCATCTCTGTTGGTCCTGCTCTCTCTGTCTATCTCGTCCTTCTTGCTATCTCTGTCTATCTCTGTTGGTCCTTCTATCTCTGGTCTTCTTGCTATCTCTGTGTATCTCTGTTGGTCCTGCTATCTCTGTGCTGTGTGCTCTGTGTATCAGTGATTGGAGTGGCAGTAGAGGAGCGGGACTGTAGGAGTGGAGGCCTTTAGACTACGCTGTGATGGTAATGCATGTCACATTGATGAGAGGAGGAGAGGGGAAGTTAAGAGCTAACGGGGTCAGCTCATCATCCTCTCTCCTCTTTCTCTCTCAGTATCTCTTTCTTTGTCTCTCTTTCCCTCCCTTTTTCTCTCTTTTTTCTCAATTTTTCTCTCTCTTTCTCTCTCATTATCCTGTCGCGATGTTGGTTCTAGCGGTCCACCAACAGGGTCATGCCTAAGGGTTTCCAAATAGCCCCTGTCCTTTTCTATTTCTCTACACTCCCCCTCTTTCTCCCCCCTCTCTCTCTATTCCCCACCTACTCCCCTCTCTCTCTCCCCCCCCCCCCCTCTCTCTCAATTCAATTCAAGGCTTTAAATCTCTATCTCTCCAGTTCTCTCCTTTTTTGTTCTCTTGTCCTCTCACAGATACCATTTATAATCTTATTTGACTCACACTGCTCTCTTAACTCTGTCTGGAGTGGAGGGCTTGGTTACTGGATGTGACCATTTGTCCTGATCTACTTTATACTGAATGTCATTGACCACTACCTCTATATGAAGGACATTAAAACTACCACTATATGAAGACATTTAAAACTACCTCTCTAATGTCGACATTAAAACTACCTCTAATATACTACCTCTCTATGAAGACATTAAAACTACCTCATATTGGAAGACATTAAAACTACCTCTATAATACTACCTCTCTATGAAGACATTAAAACACCTCTATATGAAGACATTAAAACTACCTCTATAATACGTACCTCTATGTGAAAGACATTAAAACTACCTCATATCAATACCTACCTCTATATGAAGGCATCTAAAACTACCTCTATAATACTACCTCTTTGGCTTGAAGGACATTAAAACTGAACCTCTCTATGAAGACATTAAAACTACCATCCTTTGGTGAAGACATAAACTAACCCTCTATGAAGGACATTAAAACTACCTCTATGTGAAGACATTAAAAACTCCTCTGTATGAAGACATTAAAAACTACCTCTTTTAGTGAAGACATTAAAACGACCTGCTATGTGGAAGACATTAAAACTACCTCTTTGTGAAGACATTAAAACTACCTCTATGTGAAGACATTAAAACTACCTCTTTGTGAAGATCCCTGGCGTGGCTGCTTCAGAGACAGGAAGTGAGTCGGTCTGGATTTAACATTGCCTCCAGAGGACCGCCAGCCCCACCAAAGAATGTAGATAATCGGAACAGAGTTAAACAAACAGTCTGTCCCGACTGGCACCCTATTCCCCTATAGACCCTGGTCAAATGTAGTGCACTAGTTTCTAACCAGAGCCCTATGGGTGTTCCTATAGACCCTGGTCAAATGTAGTGCACTAGTTCTAACCAGAAGCCCTATTCCCTTATAGACCCTGGTCAAATGTAGTGGCACTAGTTCTAACCAGAGCCCTATTCCCCTATAGACCCTGGTCAAAATGTAGTGCACTAGTTCGAAACCAGAGCCCTATTCCCCTATAGACCCTGGTCAAATGTAGTGCACTATGTTCTAACCAGGCCCTATGGGTGTCCCTATAGACCCTGGTCAAATGTAGTGCACTAGTCTAACCAGAGCCTATGGGTGTCCCTATAACCCTGGTCAAATGTAGTGCACTAGGTTCTAACCAGAGCCCTATTCCCCTATAGACCCTGGTCAAATGTAGTGCACTTCAATGAGAATAGGGAGCCATTTGGGATGCACCCTCGGCGTAGGCAGCCGTGGAGAATGTTTATAAACCATGAACCATGTCGATGCTTTGCAACATGGAGGGATATCCTGTCAATTAAACCAGCTCACTGATAAGGAACATCACATTACCAGAGCTCAGGAAGTTATTCTGTTGTGGCCTCTGTCATTAGAGACAGTAGAGATCAAGTGAGTTATTCTGTTGGGCCTCTGTCATTACCAGACAGTAGAGGATCAGTGAGTTATTCTGTGGGCCTCTGTTCATTAGAGACAAGTAGAGATCAGTGGAGTTATTCTGTTGGCCTCTGTCATTAGAGACAGTAGAGATCAGTGAGTTATTCTGTTGGGCCTCTGTCATTAGAGACAGTAGAGATCAGTTGAGTTATTCTGTTGGGCCTCTGTCATTAGAGACAGTAGAGATCAGTGAGTTATTCTGTTGGGGCCTCTGTCATTAGGACAGTAGAGATCAGTGAGTTATTCTGTTGGGCCTCTGTCATTAGAGACAGTAGAGATCAGTGAGTTATTCTGTTGGGCCTCTGTCATTAGAGACAGTAGAGATCAGTGAGTTATTCTGTTGGGCCTCTGTCATTAGAGACAGTAGAGATCAGTGAGTTATTCTGTTGGGCCCTCTGTGCATTAGAGACAGTAGAGATCAGTGAGTTATTCTGTTGGGCCTCTGTCGTTAGAGACAGTAGAGCTCAGTGAGTTATTCTGTTGGGTCCTCTGTCATTAGAGACAGTAGAGATCAGTGAGTTATTTCTGTTGGGCCTCTGTCATTAGAGACAGTAGAGATCAGTGAGTTATTCTGTTGGCCTCTGTCATTAGAGACAGTAGAGATTCAGTGAGTTATTCTGTTGGGCCTCTGTCATTAGAGACAGTAGAGATCAGTGAGTTATTCTGTTGGGCCTCTGTCATTAGAGACAGTAGGATCAGTGAGTTATTCTGTTGGGCCTCTGTCATTAGAGACAGTAGAGATCAGTGAGTTATTCTGTTGGGGCCTCTGTCGTTAGAGACAGTAGAGCTCAGTGAGTTTATTCTGTTGGGTCCTCTGTCATTAGAGACAGTAGAGATCAGTGAGTTATTCTGTTGGGCCTCTGTCGTTAGAGACAGTAGAGATCAGTGAGTTATTTCTGTTGGGCCTCTGTCATTAGAGACAGTAGAGATCAGGAAGTTCTAGTGGTTAGAGGGGGAGGCAGGTAGCCTAGTGGTTAGAGGGGGAGGCAGGTAGCCTAGTGGTTAGAGGGGTAGCCTAGTGGTTAGAGCGTTGGACTAGTAACCTGAAAGGTTGCAGGTTCAAATCCCCGAGCTGACATGGTATAAATCTGTCGTTCTTTCCCAGTTAACCCCACAGTTAACCCACAGTTAACCCACAGTTAACCCACAGTTAACCCACAGTTACCCACAGTAACCCACAGTTAACCCACAGTTAACCCACAGTTAACCCACAGTTAACCCACAGTTAACCCACAGTTAACCACAGTTCCTAGGCAGTCAAGAACAAATTCTTATTTTCAATACTGACTTGGCCTAGTTAAATGAAGGTCAAATAAAAGTTCAACTGTTATCTCACTGCCAAAGACAACAGACAACAGTCAACAGACAACAGACAACAGACAAACAGTCAACAGACAACAGTCAACAGACAACAGTCAACAGACAACAGACAACAGTCAACACGACAACTGTCAACAGTCAACAGACAACAGTCAACAGACAACAGACAACAGTCAACAGACAACAGACAACAGACAACAGACAACTGTCAACAGACAAACAGACTATAGTCAACAGACAACAGTCGACAGACAACAGACTACAGTCAACAGACAACAGTCAACAGTCAACAGACAACAGTCAACAGACATCAGTTAACAGACAACAGTCAACAGACAACAGTCCCGAAACCTCTGTTTTAATCTGCTGAAGTCTAAAAACGTCCTAAATAGGAGAAAAGAGCCTGATCCCATTGGTTTCTGACCTCCACAGTGTAGGCCTGGATACCAGGGGGCTGTCCACAATGGAACCCTATTCCCTATATAGTGCACTACTTTTAACCAGGGGCCCTGGTAAAAGTAGTGCACTTAGATAGGGAATAGGGTGCCATTTTGGACCTAGTTAGGATGTCTTTTGAAAGAGGTTCATTGTGGCCACAGCCATTTCTCCCACTGTGTGTAGAACCGTACCAGAGGGACTCATTTCCCCCATTGTCTCACTGTTCCAAGCGGTCAACAGGAAGGGTGGGAGCCTCCTTTCATACCCACTATCTGATGAATAAGGCATTCCGCCCATATGGAACAGTACGAGCTGAGGGGAAGAGCTGAGAAGACCCAACGGCACCCTGCTTCTTCTCTATCTAGTGTACTACTTTTTGAACAGGACCCTCTGGGGAATAGGGTGCTATTTGGGACTCAACCCAAGAGTGTTGAATTTGAACAAGATGGCTTCTCATGTAGTACGTTTGTTACTGTTTAGTTTTCGTCTTCAGAATTGACCATATGAAGGATGTTTCCCCAGGATGGAGGACATTTCAATCCAGCTGATATTTTCCTCACCAGAATTAACCAGCTTTTAATTTATTTATTTCTTAAAACCTAGATTTCTTTCTCATTATGGGGTATTGTGATGTCATTATTGGGTATTATGATGTCATTATGGGGTATTGTGATGTCATTATGGGCGTATTGTTGTAGTGTCATTATGGGGTATTTATGATGTCATTATGGGGTATTGTGATGTCATTAATAAGGGCTGTGTGGATGATGGGGGGATACAATTATTAATCCATTTTAGAATAAGGCTGTAATGCCCCAAAAAATGTGGAAAAAGTGTATTTTAAAAAAAATATTTTCTGAATGCACTGTACATTCCTCTAACGTTCTTGGCTTTTTCCAGAACAGTTACCATGTCCTTGAACCTCAAGAACTTGACCACTATCGGCCTGGGCCTGTCACCTGGGCCTGTCACCTGGGCCTGTCACCTGGGCCTGCCACCTGGGCCTGCCACCTGGGCCTGCCACCTGGGCCTGTCACCTGGGCCTTCACCTGGGGCCGGCGGTGGGTTTTCCAGTCCCGTGGTCGCTGTCCACCTTAATCTTCCTGTGGTCCATTTCCCTCACTTTGTCCTCAGACTCCGTCCAGGTCTCATGTGGAGATTCTGCCTTTCTGTCCACAACCACGTTGTTCCGCCTTGATTGTCCCTGGAGATAATCTAATTTCCTGGTCATTGTTCACATGGATTCACACACAGAACTGATGTCCTCTCTCAATGACTTACAGATCGCTTTCATCTTGCCGTTCTCCTGTTTAAACTCATCGAGCTGACCCTGGGAGAACTGCAAACTGTTCTTCAGTTCCTGTACCTCTCTGGTCGGGTCGTTCATTCTTGTATTAGTTGACGCCACCAGCATTTGGACAAAACACTTGAAGCTACAATATTTTACAGTATTTTGTTGTTGTTGTAACAACTCTTTTTGTTTGTTTAAATATCCTTCGCCTGTGATGAGAGAGAGACACCACTGTCCTCAACGATACTCCCGCCGGCTTTGGTCTTTGTCATGGTAACAACGTAGGTTACTCTGTTACCCCTCTTAGTTCCAGACAGGACAGGTTACTCTGTTACTACTCTCAGTTCCAGACAGGACAGGTTACTCTGTTACCCCTCTCAGTTCCAGACAGGACAGGTTACTCTGTTACCCCTCTCAGTTCCAGACAGGACAGGTTACTCTGTTACCCCTCTCAGTTCCAGACAGGACAGGTTACTCTGTTACCCCTCTCAGTTCCAGACAGGACAGGTTACTCTGTTACCCCTCTCAGTTCCAGACAGGACAGGTTACTCCTCTCAGTTCCAGACAGGACAGGTTACTTTGTTACCCCTCTCAGTTCCAGACAGGACAGGTTACTCTGTTACCCCTCTCAGTTCCAGACAGGACAGGTTACTCTGTTACCCCTCTCAGTTCCAGACAGGACAGGTTACTCTGTTACTCCTCTCAGTTCCAGACAGGACAGGTTACTCTGTTACCCCTCTCAGTTCCAGACAGGACAGGTTACTCTGTTACCCCTCTCAGTTCCAGACAGGACAGGTTACTCTGTTACCCCTCTCAGTTCCAGACAGGACAGGTTACTCAGTTACCCCTCTCAGTTCCAGACAGGACAGGTTATACTGTTACCCCTCTCAGTTCCAGACAGGTTACTCCTCTCAGTTCCAGACAGGACAGGTTACTTTGTTACCCCTCTCAGTTCCAACAGGACAGGTTACTCTGTTACCCCTCTCAGTTCCAAACAGGACAGGTTACTCTGGTTACCCCTCTCAGTTCCAGACAGGACAGGTTACTCTGTTACTCCTCTCAGTTCCAGACAGGACAGGTTACTCTATTACCCCTCTCAGTTCCAGACAGGACAGGTTATACTGTTACCCCTCTCAGTTCCAGACAGGACAGGTCACAGGGAAGAATGAAAACAACAACAAACAGCATAGATCTAGACAACCACAAGCCCGGGACAATCCGTGGTCCCTGGACACAATGGCTAACTGCGTTGCGAGCTGCATTCAAGCCCTCAAGAAAACCCTGCTAGCTGATAGGCAGCTAGCTAGCTGCTACGCCAAACAGCTCCTCAGACCCGGCCTTAGTCGGCAGGACCTCTAGATAGATAGTAGCGGTCCCAGCAACTGATGCCAACCACGTCGCGGGATCCAAACTCAAAAAGCTAGCTAGCAATTAAACTTTCTCAATACACTTTCAAAACTTCCTAAATCAACAACCCGAGCTCCTCGTTCGACAGGAAGTGACGACAGGAGTTTATGGATGTATCCCCAAGATGGAGGACATTTAAATCCAGCTGATATTTTCTCCCTTCTCTATATGTGACTCGTCAAGATGGTAATCAGACCTTATACTAAAGAGGTGTGTGGTGGTGTGTGTGTGTGGTGTGTGTGTGTGTGTGGTTGTGTGTGTGTGTGTGTGTGTGTGTGTTGTGTGTGTGTGTGTGTGGTGTGTGTGGTGTGTGTGAGAGAGAGAGGGTAATTAGTCTTGTAATTAAAGCCAATAAACAGCAGTGCTCATGGGAGATCCATCTCCTTTAAACTGTGATAATCACTCTGCAGTTGGGAATTATGAGTCTTACAAACACACACACACACACACACACACACACACACACAACACATACACACACACACACACCATACACACACCCACACACATACAACACACCACCACACACACACACCAACACACAACATACACACACACCATACACACACACACACACACGACATGCCCCACACCACACATACACACCCACACACACCATACACACACACACACACACCATACACACACACACACACACACGACATGCCCCACCACACACACATACACACACACACACACCATACACACACACAACACACACGACATGGCCCCACACACACACACATACCCACACACACACACACTACACCACACACCCACAACACATACACACACACACACCATACCCACACACACACACCATACACACACACACACACCATACAACACACACACACACATCACACACCCACAACACCCCACACACACACCACACACACCCCAAACCCACACCACACACAACACACACTACACACACACACAACACACACACATACACACCACATACAACCCACACACACCACACACCACACACACACAACCATACACACACATACACACATCACACATACACACACACACACACAACAACCCACACGCACACGCACACGCACACACACACACACACCATACACACACACACACACACACACACACACACCAACACGTTTCTCTGTAATACTATGAGCAATTTAATGAAGTTGGTTAAAACTCGTCCAGATAGGTTTCCAACCTCATAAACCGACCCAGAAGCCACTGCAGGCTGTCAATCAAGTTAGTTGGGGCGGGCAGGTAGCCTAGTGGTTAGAGCGTTGGACAAGTAACCGGAAGGTTGCAAGTTCAAACCCTCGAGCTGACAAGGTACACATCTGTTGTTCTGCCCCTGAACAAGGCTAGTTAACCCACTGTTCCTAGACCAGTTAACCCACTGTTCCTAGACCAGTTAACCCACTGTTCCTAGAGACCAGTTAACCCACTGTTCCTAGACCAGTTAACCCACTGTTCCTAGACCAGTTAACCCCACTGTTCCTAGACCAGTTAACCCACTGTTCCTAGACCAGTTAACCCACTGTTCCACTGTTCCTAGACCAGTAACCCCACTGTTCCTAGACCAGTTAACCCACTGTTCCTAGACCAGTTAACCCACTGTTCCTAGACCAGTCATTGAAAATAAGAATTTGTTCTGAACTGACTTGCCTGGATAAATAAAGGTAATAAATAAAATAAGTTAGACAAGCTAGCGCTCTATGTAGCTGCCTGCTGGTAAAGGTTGGTAGACTTGGAAAAAAAAGCAAGCAATTACTAAAGTACTGAATAAGACTCACATTCCTCTTAATTGGTTTACCCAGATTTCAGAGAGAAAAGCATATTTAGTTGCTTTGAAAAAAAACCACCAGTCAGGAGGATACATACATCTCAGAGAGGTATTATTAGATATGCAGAAAAATCTATATAAAATCTATATATATATTTTAGACAAAGAACTAAGTATAATGATATGGATCTAGATTGCAGAAAAAAAAAACAATGTTCAGGTTTTGAAAAAATGCTAAATTCTCCAACTTTCGATGGGGGCATTNCTCTCCTTTCCTTCCCCTCCCCTCCTCCTCTCCTCTCCTCTCCTCTCCTCTCCTCTCCTCTCTCTCCTCTCCTCTCCTCTCTCTCCTCTCCTCTCCCTCCTTTTCCTTTCCTTCCCCTCCCCTCCCCTCCTCTCCTCTCCTCTCCTTTCCTTTCCCCTCCCCCTCTCCCCTCTCCTCCCCTCCTCTCCTCTCCCCTCCCCTCCCATAATCCTTCTCAGTGTTGCAAAGAAATTGAGCAGAAATCCATGACAGGGCTTTTTTTCCCTTGTTCCTGGGTTGTGGGGGTAGAGCAGAGAGAGAAGTGAAGTGAAGTAGTGTTTCTCAGTTGGTCTGCTATCTCTGTTTGTCCTGCTATCTCTGTTGGTCCCTATCTCTGTGTATTTCTGTTGGTCCTGTTATCCTCTGTGCATCTCTGTTGGCCCTGCTATCTCTGTTGGTCCTGCTATCTCTGTGTATCTCTGTTGGTCCTGCTATCTCTGTTGGTCCCGCTATCTCTGTGTATCTCTGTTGGCCCTGCTATCTCTGTTGGTCCCTGCTATCTCTGTGTATCTTGGTTGGTCTGTATCTCTGTTGGTCCTGCTATCTTTGTTGGTCCCTGCTATCTTTGTTGGTCCTGCTATCTCTGTGTATCTTTGTTGGTCTGCTATC
Source organism: Oncorhynchus kisutch (assembly GCF_002021735.2). Lineage (NCBI taxonomy): Eukaryota > Metazoa > Chordata > Actinopteri > Salmoniformes > Salmonidae > Oncorhynchus > Oncorhynchus kisutch. Next base: position 43,515 of record NW_022265754.1, on the reverse strand, counting down.
TCTGTGTATCTCTTTTGGTCCTGCTCGCTCTATTGGTCCTGCTATCTCTGTTGGTCCTGCCATCTCTGTGTATCTTTGTTGGTCCTGCTATCTCTGTTGGTCCTGCTATCTCCGTTGGTCCTGCTATCTCTGTGTATCTTGTTGGTCCTGCTACTCTTTGCCCTGCTATCTCTGTGTATTTCTGTTGGTCCTGCTATCTCTGTGTATCTCCATTGGTCCTGCTATCTCTGTTAGTCCTGCTATCTCTGTGTTATCTCTGTTGGTCCTGCTATCTCTGTGTATCTTGGTTGGTCCTGCTATCTCTGTTGGTCCTGCTATCTCTGTGTATCTGTGTTGGTCCTGCTATCTCTGTTGGTCATTCTATCTCTGTTGGTCCTGCTCTCTCTCTGTTGGTCCTGTAATCTCTGTGTATCTTTGTTGGTCCTGCTATCTCTGTTGTCCTGCTATCTCTGTTGGTCCTGCTATCTCTGTGTATCTGTGTTGGTCCTGCTCTCTCTCTTGGTCCTGCTATCTCTGTTGGTCCTGCTATATCTGTTGGTCCTGCTATCTCTGTGTATCTCCCATTGGTCCTGCTATCTCTTGTTGGTCCTGCTATCTCTGTTGGTCCTGCTATCTCTGTTGGTCCTGCTAATCTATGTGCATCTCTGTTGATCCTGCTATCTCTGTGTATCGCTGTTGGTCCTGCTATCTCTGTGTATCTTGTTGGTCTGCTATCTCTGTGGTCTGCTATCTCTCTGTGTATCTCCATTGGTACTGATATCTCTGTTGGTCCTGCTATCTCTGTGTATCGCTGTTGGTCCTGCTATCTCTGTGTATCTTTGTTGGTCCTGCCTATCTCTGTTGGTCCTGCTCTCTCTGTGTATCTCCATTGGTTCTGATATCTCCATTGGTCCTGATATCTCCATTGGTCCTGCTATCTCTGTGCATCTCTGTTGGTCCTGCTCTCCTCTGTCTATCTCTGTCCTTCTTGCTATCTCTGTCTATCTCTGTTGGTCCTTCTATCTCTCTGTCCTTCTTGCTATCTCTGTGTATCTCTGTTGGTCCTGCTATCTCTGTGCTGGTGTGGCTCTGTGTATCAGTGATTGTGAGTTGGCAGTAGAGGAGCGGACCTGTAGGAGTGGAGGCCTTTAGACTACGCTGTGATGGTAATGCATGTCACATTGATGAGAGGAGGAGAGGGGAAGTTAAGAGCTAACGGGGTCAGCTCATCATCCTCTCTCTCTCTTTCTCTCTCAGTATCTCTTTCTTTGTCTCTCTTTCCCTCCCTTTTTCTCTCTTTTTCTCAATTTTTCTCTCTCTTTCTCTCTCCTTATCCTGTCGCGATGTTGTTCTAGCGGTCCACCAACAGGGTCATGCCTAAGGGTTTCCAAATAGCCCCTGTCTCTTTCTATTTCTCTACCACTCCCCCTCTTTCTCCCCCCTCTCTCTCTATTTCCCCACTACTCCCCCTCTCTCTCTCCCCCCCCCCTCTCTCTCAATTCAATTCAAGGGCTTTAAATCTCTATCTCTCCAGTTCTCTCCTTGTTTTGTTCTCTTGTCCTCTCACAGATACCATTTATATCTTATTTGACTCACACTGCTCTCTTAACTCTGTCTGGAGTGGAGGGCTTTGGTTACTGGATGTGACCATTTGTCCTGATCTACTTTATACTGAATGTCATTGACCACTACCTCTATATGAAGACATTAAAACTACCACTATATGAAGACATTAAAACTACCTCTCTAATGTCGACATTAAAACTACCTCTATAATACTACCTCTCTATGAAGACATTAAAACTACCTCTATATGAAGACATTAAAACTACCTCTATAATACTACCTCTCTATGAAGACATTAAAACTACCTCTATATGAAGACATTAAAACTACCTCTATAATACTACCTCTATGTGAAGACATTAAAACTACCCTCTATAATACTACCTCTATATGAAGACATTAAAACTACCTCTATAATACTACCTCTTTGTGAAGACATTAAAACTACCTCTCTATGAAGACATTAAAACTACCTCTTTGTGAAGACATTAAAACTACCTCTCTATGAAGACATTAAAACTACCTCTATGTGAAGACATTAAAACTACCTCTGTATGAAGACATTAAAACTACCTCTTTGTGAAGACATTAAAACGACCTCTATGTGAAGACATTAAAACTACCTCTTTGTGAAGACATTAAAACTACCTCTATGTGAAGACATTAAAACTACCTCTTTGTGAAGATCCCTGGCGTGGCTGCTTCAGAGACAGGAAGTGAGTCGGTCTGATTTAACATTGCCTCCAGAGGACCGCAGCCCCACCAAAGAATGTAGATAATCGGAACAGAGTTAAACAAACAGTCTGTCCCGACTGGCACCCTATTCCCCTATAGACCCTGGTCAAATGTAGTGCACTAGTTCTAACCAGAGCCCTATGGGTGTTCCTATAGACCCTGGTCAAATGTAGTGCACTAGTTCTAACCAGAGCCCTATTCCCTTATAGACCCTGGTCAAATGTAGTGCACTAGTTCTAACCAGAGCCCTATTCCCCTATAGACCCTGGTCAAATGTAGTGCACTAGTTCGAACCAGAGCCCTATTCCCTATAGACCCTGGTCAAATGTAGTGCACTAGTTCTAACCAGAGCCCTATGGGTGTCCCTATAGACCCTGGTCAAATGTAGTGCACTAGTTCTAACCAGAGCCCTATGGGTGTCCCTATAGACCCTGGTCAAATGTAGTGCACTAGTTCTAACCAGAGCCCTATTCCCCTATAGACCCTGGTCAAATGTAGTGCACTTCAATGAGAATAGGGAGCCATTTGGGATGCACCCTCGGCGTAGGAGCCGTGGAGAATGTTTATAAACCATGAACCATGTCGATGCTTTGCAACATGGAGGGATATCCTGTCAATTAAACCAGCTCACTGATAAGGAACATCACATTACCAGAGCTCAGGAAGTTATTCTGTTGGGCCTCTGTCATTAGAGACAGTAGAGATCAGTGAGTTATTCTGTTGGGCCTCTGTCATTACAGACAGTAGAGATCAGTGAGTTATTCTGTTGGGCCTCTGTCATTAGAGACAGTAGAGATCAGTGAGTTATTCTGTTGGGCCTCTGTCATTAGAGACAGTAGAGATCAGTGAGTTATTCTGTTGGGCCTCTGTCATTAGAGACAGTAGAGATCAGTGAGTTATTCTGTTGGGCCTCTGTCATTAGAGACAGTAGAGATCAGTGAGTTATTCTGTTGGGCCTCTGTCATTAGAGACAGTAGAGATCAGTGAGTTATTCTGTTGGGCCTCTGTCATTAGAGACAGTAGAGATCAGTGAGTTATTCTGTTGGGCCTCTGTCATTAGAGACAGTAGAGATCAGTGAGTTATTCTGTTGGGCCTCTGTCATTAGAGACAGTAGAGATCAGTGAGTTATTCTGTTGGGCCTCTGTCATTAGAGACAGTAGAGATCAGTGAGTTATTCTGTTGGGCCTCTGTCGTTAGAGACAGTAGAGCTCAGTGAGTTATTCTGTTGGGCCTCTGTCATTAGAGACAGTAGAGATCAGTGAGTTATTCTGTTGGGCCTCTGTCATTAGAGACAGTAGAGATCAGTGAGTTATTCTGTTGGGCCTCTGTCATTAGAGACAGTAGAGATCAGTGAGTTATTCTGTTGGGCCTCTGTCATTAGAGACAGTAGAGATCAGTGAGTTATTCTGTTGGGCCTCTGTCATTAGAGACAGTAGAGATCAGTGAGTTATTCTGTTGGGCCTCTGTCATTAGAGACAGTAGAGATCAGTGAGTTATTCTGTTGGGCCTCTGTCGTTAGAGACAGTAGAGCTCAGTGAGTTATTCTGTTGGGCCTCTGTCATTAGAGACAGTAGAGATCAGTGAGTTATTCTGTTGGGCCTCTGTCGTTAGAGACAGTAGAGATCAGTGAGTTATTCTGTTGGGCCTCTGTCATTAGAGACAGTAGAGATCAGGAAGTTCTAGTGGTTAGAGGGGGGAGGCAGGTAGCCTAGTGGTTAGAGGGGGAGGCAGGTAGCCTAGTGGTTAGAGGGGGTAGCCTAGTGGTTAGAGCGTTGGACTAGTAACCTGAAAGGTTGCAGGTTCAAATCCCCGAGCTGACATGGTATAAATCTGTCGTTCTTCCCAGTTAACCCACAGTTAACCCACAGTTAACCCACAGTTAACCCACAGTTAACCCACAGTTAACCCACAGTTAACCCACAGTTAACCCACAGTTAACCCACAGTTAACCCACAGTTAACCCACAGTTAACCCACAGTTAACCCACAGTTCCTAGGCAGTCAAGAACAAATTCTTATTTTCAATAACTGACTTGCCTAGTTAAATGAAGGTCAAATAAAAGTTCAACTGTTATCTCACTGCCAAAGACAACAGACAACAGTCAACAGACAACAGACAACAGACAACAGTCAACAGACAACAGTCAACAGACAACAGTCAACAGACAACAGACAACAGTCAACAGACAACTGTCAACAGTCAACAGACAACAGTCAACAGACAACAGACAACAGTCAACAGACAACAGACAACAGACAACAGACAACTGTCAACAGACAACAGACTATAGTCAACAGACAACAGTCGACAGACAACAGACTACAGTCAACAGACAACAGTCAACAGTCAACAGACAACAGTCAACAGACATCAGTTAACAGACAACAGTCAACAGACAACAGTCCCGAAACCTCTGTTTTAATCTGCTGAAGTCTAAAAACGTCCTAAATAGGAGAAAGAGCCTGATCCCATTGTTGTTCTGACCTCCACAGTGTAGGCCTGGATACCAGGGGGCTGTCCACAATGGAACCCTATTCCCTATATAGTGCACTACTTTTAACCAGGGGCCCTGGTAAAAGTAGTGCACTTAGATAGGGAATAGGGTGCCATTTTGGACCTAGTTAGGGATGTCTTTTGAAGAGGTTCATTGTGGCCACAGCCAGTCTCCCACTGTGTGTAGAACCGTACCAGAGGGACTCATTTCCCCCCATTGTCTCACTGTTCCCAAGCGGTCAACAGGAAGGGTGGGGAGCCTCCTTTCAACCCACTATCTGATGAATAAGGCATTCCGCCCATATGGAACAGTACCGAGCTGAGGGGAAGAGCTGAGAAGACCCAACGGCACCCTGCTCTTCTCTATCTAGTGTACTACTTTTGAACAGGACCCTCTGGGGGAATAGGGTGCTATTTGGGACTCAACCCAAGAGTGTTGAATTGAACAAGATGGCTTCTCATGTAGTACGTTGTTACTGTTTAGTTTTCGTCTTCAGAATTGACCATATGAAGGATGTTTCCCCAGGATGGAGGACATTTCAATCCAGCTGATATTTTCCTCACCAGAATTAACCAGCTTTTAATTTATTTATTTCTAAAAACCTAGATTTCTTTCTCATTATGGGGTATTGTGATGTCATTATTGGGTATTATGATGTCATTATGGGGTATTGTGATGTCATTATGGGGTATTGTGATGTCATTATGGGGTATTATGATGTCATTATGGGGTATTGTGATGTCATTATGGGGTGTGTGGATTGATGAGGGGGAACAATTATTTAATCCATTTTAGAATAAGGCTGTAATGCCCAAAAATGTGGAAAAAGTGTATTTAAAAAAAATATTTTCTGAATGCACTGTACATTCCTCTAACGTTCTTGGCTTTTTCCAGAACAGTTACCATGTCCTTGAACCTCAAGAACTTGACCACTATCGGCCTGGGCCTGTCACCTGGGCCTGTCACCTGGGCCTGTCACCTGGGCCTGCCACCTGGGCCTGCCACCTGGGCCTGCCACCTGGGCCTGTCACCTGGGCCTGTCACCTGGGCCGGCGGTGGGTTTTCCAGTCCCGTGGTCGCTGTCCACCTTAATCTTCCTGTGGTCCATTTCCCTCACTTTGTCCTCAGACTCCGTCCAGGTCTCATGTGGAGATTCTGCCTTTCTGTCCACAACCACGTTGTTCCGCCTTGATTGTCCCTGGAGATAATCTAATTTCCTGGTCATTGTTCACATGGATTCACACACAGAACTGATGTCCTCTCTCAATGACTTACAGATCGCTTTCATCTTGCCGTTCTCCTGTTTAAACTCATCGAGCTGACCCTGGGAGAACTGCAAACTGTTCTTCAGTTCCTGTACCTCTCTGGTCGGGTCGTTCATTCTTGTATTAGTTGACGCCACCAGCATTTGGACAAAACACTTGAAGCTACAATATTTTACAGTATTTTGTTGTTGTTGTAACAACTCTTTTTGTTTGTTTAAAATATCCTTCGCCTGTGATAGAGAGACACCACTGTCCTCAACGATACTCCCGCCGGCTTTGGTCTTTGTCATGGTAACAACGTAGGTTACTCTGTTACCCCTCTTAGTTCCAGACAGGACAGGTTACTCTGTTACTCCTCTCAGTTCCAGACAGGACAGGTTACTCTGTTACCCCTCTCAGTTCCAGACAGGACAGGTTACTCTGTTACCCCTCTCAGTTCCAGACAGGACAGGTTACTCTGTTACCCCTCTCAGTTCCAGACAGGACAGGTTACTCTGTTACCCCTCTCAGTTCCAGACAGGACAGGTTACTCTGTTACCCCTCTCAGTTCCAGACAGGACAGGTTACTCCTCTCAGTTCCAGACAGGACAGGTTACTTTGTTACCCCTCTCAGTTCCAGACAGGACAGGTTACTCTGTTACCCCTCTCAGTTCCAGACAGGACAGGTTACTCTGTTACCCCTCTCAGTTCCAGACAGGACAGGTTACTCTGTTACTCCTCTCAGTTCCAGACAGGACAGGTTACTCTGTTACCCCTCTCAGTTCCAGACAGGACAGGTTACTCTGTTACCCCTCTCAGTTCCAGACAGGACAGGTTACTCTGTTACCCCTCTCAGTTCCAGACAGGACAGGTTACTCAGTTACCCCTCTCAGTTCCAGACAGGACAGGTTATACTGTTACCCCTCTCAGTTCCAGACAGGTTACTCCTCTCAGTTCCAGACAGGACAGGTTACTTTGTTACCCCTCTCAGTTCCAAACAGGACAGGTTACTCTGTTACCCCTCTCAGTTCCAAACAGGACAGGTTACTCTGTTACCCCTCTCAGTTCCAGACAGGACAGGTTACTCTGTTACTCCTCTCAGTTCCAGACAGGACAGGTTACTCTATTACCCCTCTCAGTTCCAGACAGGACAGGTTATACTGTTACCCCTCTCAGTTCCAGACAGGACAGGTCACAGGGAAGAATGAAAACAACAACAAACAGCATAGATCTAGACAACCACAAGCCCGGGACAATCCGTGGTCCCTGGACACAATGGCTAACTGCGTTGCGAGCTGCATTCAAGCCCTCAAGAAAACCCTGCTAGCCTGATAGGCAGCTAGCTAGCTGCTACGCCAAACAGCTCCTCAGACCCGGCCTTAGTCGGCAGGACCTCTAGATAGATAGTAGCGGTCCCAGCAACTGATGCCAACCACGTCGCGGGATCCAAACTCAAAAAGCTAGCTAGCAATTAAACTTTCTCAATACACTTTCAAAACTTCCTAAATCAACAAACCCGAGCTCCTCGTTCGACAGGAAGTGACGACAGGAAGTTTATGGATGTATCCCCAAGATGGAGGACATTTAAATCCAGCTGATATTTTTCTCCCTTCTCTATATGTGACTCGTCAAGATGGTAATCAGACCTTATACTAAAGAGGTGTGTGTGTGTGTGTGTGTGTGTGTGTGTGTGTGTGTGTGTGTGTGTGTGTGTGTGTGTGTGTGTGTGTGTGTGTGTGTGTGTGTGTGTGTGTGTGTGTGTGTGTGTGAGAGAGAGGGTAATTAGTCTTGTAATTAAAGCCAATAAACAGCAGTGCTCATGGGAGATCCATCTCCTTTAAACTGTGATAATCACTCTGCAGTTGGGAATTATGAGTCTTACAACACACACACACACACACACACACACACACACACACACATACACACACACACACACACATACACACACACACACACCATACACACACACACACACACACACACACACACACATACACACACACCATACACACACACACACACACGACATGCCCACACACACACACATACACACACACACACCATACACACACACACACACACCATACACACACACACACACACACGACATGCCCACACACACACACATACACACACACACACACACCATACACACACACACACACACGACATGCCCACACACACACACATACACACACACACACACACCATACACACACACACACACACACATACACACACACACACCATACACACACACACACACACATACACACACACACACACCATACACACACACACACACATACACACACACACACACACCACACACACACACACACATACACACACACACACACACACACACACACATACACACACACACACACACACACACACATACACACACATACACACACACACACACACACACACACACACACACACACATACACACACATACACACATACACACATACACACACACACACACACACACACCACACGCACACGCACACGCACACACACACACACACCATACACACACACACACACACACACACACACACACACACGTTTCTCTGTAATACTATGAGCAATTTAATGAAGTTGGTTTAAACTCGTCCAGATAGGTTTCCAACCTCATAACCAGCTACCCAGAAGCCACTGCAGGCTGTCAATCAAGTTAGTTGGGGCGGCAGGGTAGCCTAGTGGTTAGAGCGTTGGACAAGTAACCGGAAGGTTGCAAGTTCAAACCCTCCGAGCTGACAAGGTACACATCTGTTGTTCTGCCCCTGAACAAGGCTAGTTAACCCACTGTTCCTAGACCAGTTAACCCACTGTTCCTAGACCAGTTAACCCACTGTTCCTAGACCAGTTAACCCACTGTTCCTAGACCAGTTAACCCACTGTTCCTAGACCAGTTAACCCCACTGTTCCTAGACCAGTTAACCCACTGTTCCTAGACCAGTTAACCCACTGTTCCACTGTTCCTAGACCAGTTAACCCCACTGTTCCTAGACCAGTTAACCCACTGTTCCTAGACCAGTTAACCCACTGTTCCTAGACCAGTCATTGAAAATAAGAATTTGTTCTGAACTGACTTGCCTGGATAAATAAAGGTAAATAAATAAAATAAGTTAGACAAGCTAGCTGCTCTATGTTAGCTGCCTGCTGGTAAAGGTTGGTAGACTTGGAAAAAGCAAGCAATTACTAAATGTACTGAATAAGACTCACATTCCTCTTAATTGTTTACCCAGATTTCAGCAGAAAAGCATATTTAGTTGCTTTGAAAAAATAACCACCAGTCAGGAGGATACATACATCTCAAGAGGTATTATTAGATATGCAGAAAAATCTATATATAAAATCTATATATATATTTTTAGACAAAGAACTAAGTATAATGATTATGGATCTAGATTGCAGAAAAAAAAAACAATGTTTCAGGTGTTTGAAAAAAATGCTAAATTCTCCAACTTTTCGATGGGGGCATATCCCCCCCCCCCCCTACAGACCACACCCCAGCCATCCTCACATACTTTGTCCCCCATCAGATTTATGACACACACCTCTCCTCTAGATCCTAGATATTGTAAAAGCATCAAACGTACAGTCCAGCACACTCCTGGAAAATGGTGATTCCACCTTCTATCAGCTGTTGCCCCTACTTCCTTCCAGTTCTATGACAATAGCTATAAACATATACAACCCATTTCCTGGAGAGAAAAAAAAACATCTCAGATATGTCCTTATGAAACTTTGGCCTTCCAAAAGCACAACAGAACACAGGACACTAAACACTGGAACAAATCAAATGTATTTATATAGCCCTTCGTACGTACAACAGCTGATATCTCAAAGTGCTGTACAGAAACTCAGCCTAAAACCACCAAACAGCAAGCAATGCAGGTGTAGAAGCACGGTGGCTAGGAAAAACTCCCTAGAAAGGCCAGAACCTAGGAAGAAACCTAGAGAGGAACCAGGCTATGAGGGGTGGCCAGTCCTCTTCTGGCTGTTCCGGGTGGAGATTATAAACCTAGAGAGGAACCAGGCTATGTGGGGTGGCCAGTCCTCTTCTGGCTGTGCTGGGTGGAGATTATAAACCTAGAGGAACCAGGCTATGAGGGGTGGCCAGTCCTCTTCTGGCTGTGCTGGATGGAGATTATAAACCTAGAGGAACCAGGCTATGAGGGGTGGCCAGTGCTCTTCTGGCTGTGCCGGGTGGAGATTATTACAGAACATGGCCAAGATGTTCAAATGTTCATGAATGACCAGCATGGTCGAATAATAATAATCACAAGCAGAACAGTTGAAACTGGAGCAGCAGCATGGCCAGGTGGACTGGGGACAGCAAGGAGTCATCATGTCAGGTAGTCCTGGGGCATGGTCCTAGGGCTCAGGTCAGTTGAAACTGGAGCAGCAGCACGGCCAGGTGGACTGGGGACAGCAAGGAGTCATCATGTCAGGTAGTCCTGAGGCATGGTCCTAGGGCTCAGGTCCTCCGAGAGAGAGAAAGAAAGAGAGAATTAGAGAGAGCATACTTAGATTCACACAGGGAGAGCTGTACCAATGAGTCCATGTGATTTTGAATGGAAATGTGGAAGAGACACAAACGTTGTATATGAATATTTCTCTTTAAGACAGACATGGAATACTGCTGATAAACTCATTACTATACCCATAAAGGGTACCACAGACTGACTGACTGACTGACAGACAGACAGACATTGTGACAGTGAAGCAGCTCTCTGATAGCCTGGGAGACAGACAGACAGCTCTCTGATAGCCTGGGAGACAGACAGACAGACAGCTCTCTGATAGCCTGGGAGACAGACAGACAGCTCTCTGATAGCCTGGGTACCAGACTGTTTCTGTTCTCTTGCCAACTCCTTGTGGAACTGTCTAACTGCTAAATGGAGTTGTCAAGAGCACAAACAGATCCGGGACCAGGCTATCTCTCTGATCCAACGGGAAGGTTAAAGGTGAACCTGGCTGTGTTAGAAACAGTGTAAACAATAAGTGTTTAATAGCAGTTGATTATCTTAGAGAGTGTAAACAACAAGTGTTTAATAGCAGTTGATTATCTTAGAGAGTGTAAACTCAAATCAAATCAAATCAAATTTATGCAGGTGTAGAAGCAAACAACAAGAGTTTATTAATAACAGTTGATTCATGTTAGAAACAGTGCAAACAACAAGTGTTTAATAGCAGTTGATTATCTTAGAGTGCAAACAACAAGTGTTTAATAGCAGTTGATTATCTTAGAGAGTGTAAACAACAAGTGTTTAATAGCAGTTGATTATCTTAGAGAGTGTAAACAACAAGTGTTTAATAGCAGTTGATTATCTTAGAGAGTGTAAACAACAAGTGTTTATTAACAGTTGATTCATGTAAGAAACAGTGTAAACAACAAGTGTTTAATAGCAGTTGATTATCTTAGGGAGTGTAAACAACAAGTGTTTAATAGCAGTTGATTATCTTAGAGAGTGTAAACAACAAGTGTTTAATAGCAGTTGATTATCTTAGAGAGTGTAAACAACAAGAGTTTATTAACAGTTGATTCATGTTAGAAACAGTGTAAACAACAAGTGTTTAATAGCAGTTGATTATCTTAGAGAGTGTAAATTAATTGTGTTTATTAATAGCAGTTGATTATCTTAGAGAGTGTAAATTAATTGTGTTTATTAATAGCAGTTGATTATCTTAGAGAGTGTAAATTAATTGTGTTTATTAATAGCAGTTGATTATCTTAGAGAGTGTAAACAACAAGAGTTTATTAACAGTTGATTCATGTTAGAAACAGTGTAAACAACAAGTGTTTAATAGCAGTTGATTATCTTAGAGAGTGTAAATTAATTGTGTTTATTAATAGCAGTTGATTATCTTAGAGAGTGTAAATTAATTGTGTTTATTAATAGCAGTTGATTATCTTAGAGAGTGTAAATTAATTGTGTTTATTAATAGCAGTTGATTATCTTAGAGAGTGTAAATTAATTGTGTTTATTAATAACAGTTGATTCATGTTTAAACACACTGTGTTTCGTTGCAGAGCTCTGTGACAGCATGGCCTCACACTCAATAATGGGCAGCTGTGTGTGTGTCACGGTGTGTGTCACGGTGTGTGTTACGGTGTGTGTCACGGTGTGTGTGTCCGTCCCTCAAGGCTGTGCTGTGGGTGAGTCAACTCATCTGTTTACTTCAACAAGCTTTCTCTCAGACCACACACACACACACACACACACGTGTGTAACGTAATAATAACCCCAAATATATTCATCTTTAATCAGAGTCATGAACATACAGAACTCTTCTACCATCACAGTCTACCATCACATCACCATGATGCGTCCCAAATGGAGCCCTATTCCCTATATAGAGCACTACTTTAGACCAGGGCCCTATTCCCTATATAGTGCACTACTTTAGACCAGGGCCCTATTCCCTATATAGTGCACTACTTTAGACCAGGACCCTATTCCCTATATAGTGCACTACATTAGACCAGGGCCCTATTCCCTACATAGTGCACTACTTTAGACCAGGGCCCTATTCCCTATATAGTGCACTACTTTAGACCAGAGCCCTATTCCCTATAGTGCACTACTTTAGACCAGGGCCCTATTCCCTACACAGTACACTACTTTAGACCAGGTCCCTATTCCCTACATAGTGCACTACTTTAGACCAGGGCCCTATTCCCTATATAGTGCACTACTTTAGACCAGAGCCCTATTCCCTATAGTGCACTACTTTAGACCAGGGCCCTATTCCCTATAGTGCACTACTTTAGACCAGGGCCCTATTCCCTACACGGTACACTACTTTAGACCAGGTCCCTATTCCCTACATAGTGCACTACTTTAGACCAGGGCCCTATTCCCTATATAGTGCACTACTTTAGACCAGGGCCCTATTCCCTACATAGTGCACTACTTTAGACCAGGGCCCTATTCCCTATTTAGTGCACTACTTTAGACCAGGGCCCTATTCCCTACATAGTGCACTACTTTAGACCAGGGCCCTATTCCCTATATAGTGCACTACTTTAGACCAGAGCCCTATAGAACCCTATTCCCTACATAGTGCACTACTTTAGACCAGGGCCCTATTCCCTACATAGTGCACTACTTTAGACCAGGGCCCTATTCCCTACATAGTGCACTACTTTAGACCAGGGCCCTATTCCCTACATAGTGCACTACTTTAGACCAGGGCCCTATTCCCTACATAGTGTACTACTTTAGACCAGGGCCCATTGGGAAGAGGATGCCATTTGGTTCTGCATCCCAGCAACGTCCACTGACTCATCTTGAGTCATATGAATCACCAGAGACTCGTCAGGAAAGATTAGAGTGAATGTTTCTCAGTGAGGCTGCCAGGCAGGAGGGCAATATATTCACCACCCGACAATTAGACTGACAGAGGAGAGGACGGGGGAACAATTCCAGAAGTCGAGGAGAACACTTGGAATAAAGCAGAAGGTCCTTTTTTTAATACGGTGAGATCGGTAAAAGATTGTTTTTAAAAAAGACAGCTGTGAGAGAGAGATCTTATTAAACCCTCTCAGTGGTCTGTTTTGAGAGGTGTCTCCATGGTTACCAGGTAACGTTAAAGCCCTCATCATAAATCTCAATGCTCTCACCATAGGGCTCGTTACACCGTGAGTCTCCTTTCAACTTTTTTTTTTCAGAACAGAGAGGCTACTGTAGCTTGGTAGTGGTACCTCCCTGTAATAGGCTGAGAGAGGCTGGACTGAGGGCTTGTAGGCCTGTTGTAAGGCAGGTCCAGGGGGTAATCTCATGAGGAGGTGCAGTCCATGAGGAGGAGATGCACTGCAGTACTTAATGCAGCTGGTGGCCACACCAGATACTGACGGTTACTTTAGCTTGGTACTGGTACCTCCCTGTAATAGGCTGAGAGAGGCTGGACTGAGGGCTTGTAGGCCTGTTGTAAGGCAGGTCCGGGAGTAATCTCATAAGGAGGAGATGCACTGCAGTACTTAATGCAGCTGGTGGCCACACCAGATACTGATGGTTACTTTTGATTTTGACCCCTTCCTTTGTTCAGGGACACATTATTACATTTCTGTTAATCACATGTCTGTGGAACTTGTTCAGTTTATGTCTCAGTTGTTGAATCTTATGTTCCTACAAATATTCACACATGTTAAGATTGCTGAAAATAAATGCAGTTGACAGTGAGAGGACGTTTATTTTTTTGCTGAGTTTAGCTCCACATTGATCTGGTACTTCCTGTATATAGCTCCACATTGATCTGGTACTTCCTGTATATAGCTCCACATTGATGTAGTATTCGGTGTATGTCTCAACCTGTAGTATTCGGTGCATATGACAAATAAATGTCATTTGAAGGGTCAGACTGTCTTTGCAGTAGAACTAGAGAGCAACGTTGTAATGATGAGAACAAAAGGACTGGTTAACCCTCTAGTGTAATTTAACCTGAAGGACTGGTTAACCCTCTAGTGTTAACCCTCTAGTGTAATTTAACCTGAAGGACTGGTTAACCCTCTAGTGTTAACCCTCTAGTGTAATTTAACCTGAAGGACTGGTTAACCCTCTAGTGTAATTTAACCTGAAGGACTGGTTAACCCTCTAGTATAATTTAACCTGAAGGACTGGTTAACCCTCTAGTGTAATTTAACCTGAAGGACTGGTTAACCCTCTAGTGTTAACCCTCTAGTGTAATTTAACCTGAAGGACTGGTTAACCCTCTAGTGTTAAACCTCTAGTATAATTTAACCTGAAGGACTGGTTAACCCTCTAGTGTAATTTAACCTGAAGGACTGGTTAACACTCTAGTGTAATTTAACCTGAAGGACTGGTTAACCCTCTAGTGTAATTTAACCTGAAGGACTGGTTAACCCTCTAGTGTTATTTAACCTGAAGGACTGGTTAACCCTCTAGTGTTATTTAACCTGAAGGACTGGTTAACCCTCTAGTGTAATATAACCTGAAGGACTAGTTAACCCTCTAGTGTAATTTAACCTGAAGGACTGGTTAACCCTCTAGTATAATTTAACCTGAAGGACTGGTTAACCCTCTAGTGTAATTTAACCTGAAGGACTGGTTAACCCTCTAGTGTTAACCCTCTAGTGTAATTTAACCTGAAGGACTGGTTAACCCTCTAGTGTTAAACCTCTAGTATAATTTAACCTGAAGGACTGGTTAACCCTCTAGTGTAATTTAACCTGAAGGACTGGTTAACCCTCTAGTGTAATTTAACCTGAAGGACTGGTTAACCCTCTAGTGTTAACCTTCTAGTGTAATTTAACCTGAAGGAATAATCATTGCACGTGCTTCTACCTTTTGATTACCAACATCCGTTCTGTTGACACTCATTTGAACTTTACTTCCCCTCTAGGTCACATTTCAACTTTACCTCCCCTCTAGGTCACATTTCAACTTTACTTCCCCTCTAGGTCACATTTGAACATTACCTCCCCTCTAGGTTACATTTGGCTATTTTAGCATGATTTGCATAATCACTATTGTAATAATCACTATTACACGTAGTCATTAGTCATTCAGCCCGAGGACACAGAAGGGCCAAGACGGACAAAGCAGAGAAGAGTCCAAAAGGAAACTAGATCGTTGTGGAGACACCAAGTCAGTGGGTTTATAACTACTGAAAATGGCAGTAGAGTCATAGTTTACCTTATGACTAGATTTTTCTTCTGAGTGGCTTAAATATTGAACACACCATCCCGTTCATTGACATTTTAATACTGTTTGTTCATAATGTGTCAGCATCTTGCTGTTAGTGACACTGTCTTTATCTTGTGGTTTCAGAAAGGCCGGGGCACATCAGGTCTAGAGAGGTTACTATAGGGGTTTGTTGAGGCATTTCCTGTGCATGTCATTCTACTGTCTGTGGGAGTCATTCTAGCCCAGAGTCACTGCCTAGTCACTGTGCAGAGCAGTACCAACAATATCAGAGCCCTCCGTGGAGCTGGGGACGAGGTGGGAACCAGACACATTGTCTGACTAACATAACAGACCCTGACGAGAGTCAAGAAGGAGTGGAAGGAGGTTCTGAAAGGCCGAGGTCGCCGTCCAAAACAGCACCCTATTCTCCATAGTGCACTACTATAGACCAGGGCCCTATGGTAACACTGGGCTTTATATAGTACACTACTATAGACCAGGGCCCTGTGGTAACACTGGGCTTTATATAGTACACTACTATAGACCAGGGCCCTGTGGTAACACTGGGCTTTATATAGTACACTACTATAGACCAGGGCCCTGTGGTAACACTGGGCTTTATATAGTACACTACTATAGACCAGGGCCCTGTGGTAACACTTTATATAGTACACTACTATAGACCAGGGCCCTGTGGTAACACTGGGCTTTATATAGTACACTACTATAGACCAGGGCCCTGTGGTAACACTTTATATAGTACACTACTATAGACCAGGGCCCTGTGATAACACTTTATATAGTACACTACTATAGACCAGGGCCCTGTGGTAACACTTTATATAGTACACTACTATAGACCAGGGCCCTGTGGTAACACTTTATATAGTACACTACTATAGACCAGGGCCCTGTGGTAACACTGGGCTTTATATAGTACACTACTATAGACCAGGGCCCTGTGGTAACACTTTATATAGTACACTACTATAGACCAGGGCCCTGTGGTAACACTTTATATAGTACACTACTATAGACCAGGGCCCTGTGGTAACACTTTATATAGTACACTACTATAGACCAGGGCCCTGTGGTAACACTTTATATAGTACACTACTATAGACCAGGGCCCTGTGGTAACACTGGGCTTTATATAGTACACTACTATAGACCAGGGCCCTGTGGTAACACTTTATATAGTACACTACTATAGACCAGGGCCCTGTGGTAACACTGGGCTTTATATAGTACACTACTATAGACCAGGGCCCTGTGGTAACACTTTATATAGTACACTACTATAGACCAGGGCCCTGTGGTAACACTGGGCTTTATATAGTACACTACTATAGACCAGGGCCCTGTGGTAACACTTTATATAGTACACTACTATAGACCAGGGCCCTGTGGTAACACTTTATATAGTACACTACTATAGACCAGGGCCCTGTGATAACACTAGGCTTTATATAGTACACTACTATAGACCAGGGCCCTGTGGTAACACTCTATATAGTACACTACTATAGACCAGGGCCCTGTGGTAACACTGGGCTTTATATAGTACACTACTATAGACCAGGGCCCTGTGGTAACACTGGGCATTATATAGTACACTACTATAGACCAGGGCCCTGTGGTAACACTTTATATAGTACACTACTATAGACCAGGGCCCTGTGGTAACACTGGGCTTTATATAGTACACTACTATAGACCAGGGCCCTGTGGTAACACTTTATATAGTACACTACTATAGACCAGGGCCCTGTGGTAACACTTTATATAGTACACTACTATAGACCAGGGCCCTGTGGTAACACTGGGCTTTATATAGTACACTACTATAGACCAGGGCCCTGTGGTAACACTGGGCTTTATATAGTACCCTACTATAGACCAGGGCCCTGTGGTAACACTTTATATAGTACACTACTATAGACCAGGGCCCTGTGGTAACACTTTATATAGTACACTACTATAGACCAGGGCCCTGTGGTAACACTTTATATAGTACACTACTATAGACCAGGGCCCTGTGGTAACACTTTATATAGTACACTACTATAGACCAGGGCCCTGTGGTAACACTTTATATAGTACACTACTATAGACCAGGGCCCTGTGGTAACACTGGGCTTTATATAGTACACTACTATAGACCAGGGCCCTGTGGTAACACTTTATATAGTACACTACTATAGACCAGGGCCCTGTGGTAACACTTTATATAGTACACTACTATAGACCAGGGCCCTGTGGTAACACTAGGCTTTATATAGTACACTACTATAGACCAGGGCCCTGTGGTAACACTTTATATAGTACACTACTATAGACCAGGGCCCTGTGGTAACACTTTATATAGTACACTACTATAGACCAGGGCCCTGTGGTAACACTGGGCTTTATATAGTACACTACTATAGACCAGGGCCCTGTGGTAACACTCTATATAGTACCCTACTATAGACCAGGGCCCTATGGTAACACTGGGCTTTATATAGTACACTACTATAGACCAGGGCCCTGTGGTAACACTTTATATAGTACACTACTATAGACCAGGGCCCTGTGGTAACACTTTATATAGTACACTACTATAGACCAGGGCCCTGTGGTAACACTGGGCTTTATATAGTACACTACTATAGACCAGGGCCCTGTGATAACACTTTATATAGTACACTACTATAGACCAGGGCCCTGTGGTAACACTTTATATAGTACACTACTATAGACCAGGGCCCTGTGGTAACACTTTATATAGTACACTACTATAGACCAGGGCCCTGTGGTAACACTTTATATAGTACACTACTATAGACCAGGGCCCTGTGGTAACACTTTATATAGTACACTACTATAGACCAGGGCCCTGTGGTAACACTTTATATAGTACACTACTATAGACCAGGGCCCTGTGATAACACTTTATATAGTACACTACTATAGACCAGGGCCCTGTGGTAACACTTTATATAGTACACTACTATAGACCAGGGCCCTGTGGTAACACTTTATATAGTACACTACTATAGACCAGGGCCCTGTGGTAACACTGGGCTTTATATAGTACACTACTATAGACCAGGGCCCTGTGGTAACACTTTATATAGTACACTACTATAGACCAGGGCCCTGTGGTAACACTTTATATAGTACACTACTATAGACCAGGGCCCTGTGATAACACTGGGCTTTATATAGTACACTACTATAGACCAGGGCCCTATGGTAACACTGGGCTTTATATAGTACACTACTATAGACCAGGGCCCTGTGGTAACACTTTATATAGTACACTACTATAGACCAGGGCCCTGTGGTAACACTGGGCTTTATATAGTACACTACTATAGACCAGGGCCCTATGGTAACACTGGGCTTTATATAGTACACTACTATAGACCAGGGCCCTGTGGTAACACTGGGCTTTATATAGTACACTACTATAGACCAGGGCCCTGTGGTAACACTTTATATAGTACACTACTATAGACCAGGGCCCTGTGGTAACACTTTATATAGTACACTACTATAGACCAGGGCCCTGTGGTAACACTGGGCTTTATATAGTACACTACTATAGACCAGGGCCCTGTGGTAACACTGGGCTTTATATAGTACACTACTATAGACCAGGGCCCTGTGGTAACACTTTATATAGTACACTACTATAGACCAGGGCCCTGTGGTAACACTTTATATAGTACACTACTATAGACCAGGGCCCTGTGGTAACACTTTATATAGTACACTACTATAGACCAGGGCCCTATGGTAACACTGGGCTTTATATAGTACACTACTATAGACCAGGGCCCTGTGGTAACACTTTATATAGTACACTACTATAGACCAGGGCCCTATGGTAACACTGGGCTTTATATAGTACACTACTATAGACCAGGGCCCTGTGGTAACACTTTATATAGTACACTACTATAGACCAGGGCCCTGTGGTAACACTGGGCTTTATATAGTACACTACTATAGACCAGGGCCCTATGGTAACACTGGGCTTTATATAGTACACTACTATAGACCAGGGCCCTGTGGTAACACTGGGCTTTATATAGTACACTACTATAGACCAGGGCCCTGTGGTAACACTTTATATAGTACACTACTATAGACCAGGGCCCTGTGGTAACACTTTATATAGTACACTACTATAGACCAGGGCCCTGTGGTAACACTGGGCTTTATATAGTACACTACTATAGACCAGGGCCCTGTGGTAACACTGGGCTTTATATAGTACACTACTATAGACCAGGGCCCTGTGGTAACACTTTATATAGTACACTACTATAGACCAGGGCCCTGTGGTAACACTTTATATAGTACACTACTATAGACCAGGGCCCTGTGGTAACACTGGGCTTTATATAGTACACTACTATAGACCAGGGCCCTGTGGTAACACTTTATATAGTACACTACTATAGACCAGGGCCCTGTGGTAACACTTTATATAGTACACTACTATAGACCAGGGCCCTGTGATAACACTGGGCTTTATATAGTACACTACTATAGACCAGGGCCCTATGGTAACACTGGGCTTTATATAGTACACTACTATAGACCAGGGCCCTGTGGTAACACTTTATATAGTACACTACTATAGACCAGGGCCCTGTGGTAACACTGGGCTTTATATAGTACACTACTATAGACCAGGGCCCTGTGGTAACACTTTATATAGTACACTACTATAGACCAGGGCCCTGTGATAACACTTTATATAGTACACTACTATAGACCAGGGCCCTGTGGTAACACTTTATATAGTACACTACTATAGACCAGGGCCCTGTGGTAACACTTTATATAGTACACTACTATAGACCAGGGCCCTGTGGTAACACTGGGCTTTATATAGTACACTACTATAGACCAGGGCCCTGTGGTAACACTTTATATAGTACACTACTATAGACCAGGGCCCTGTGGTAACACTTTATATAGTACACTACTATAGACCAGGGCCCTGTGGTAACACTTTATATAGTACACTACTATAGACCAGGGCCCTGTGGTAACACTTTATATAGTACACTACTATAGACCAGGGCCCTGTGGTAACACTGGGCTTTATATAGTACACTACTATAGACCAGGGCCCTGTGGTAACACTTTATATAGTACACTACTATAGACCAGGGCCCTGTGGTAACACTGGGCTTTATATAGTACACTACTATAGACCAGGGCCCTGTGGTAACACTTTATATAGTACACTACTATAGACCAGGGCCCTGTGGTAACACTGGGCTTTATATAGTACACTACTATAGACCAGGGCCCTGTGGTAACACTTTATATAGTACACTACTATAGACCAGGGCCCTGTGGTAACACTTTATATAGTACACTACTATAGACCAGGGCCCTGTGATAACACTAGGCTTTATATAGTACACTACTATAGACCAGGGCCCTGTGGTAACACTCTATATAGTACACTACTATAGACCAGGGCCCTGTGGTAACACTGGGCTTTATATAGTACACTACTATAGACCAGGGCCCTGTGGTAACACTGGGCATTATATAGTACACTACTATAGACCAGGGCCCTGTGGTAACACTTTATATAGTACACTACTATAGACCAGGGCCCTGTGGTAACACTGGGCTTTATATAGTACACTACTATAGACCAGGGCCCTGTGGTAACACTTTATATAGTACACTACTATAGACCAGGGCCCTGTGGTAACACTTTATATAGTACACTACTATAGACCAGGGCCCTGTGGTAACACTGGGCTTTATATAGTACACTACTATAGACCAGGGCCCTGTGGTAACACTGGGCTTTATATAGTACACTACTATAGACCAGGGCCCTGTGGTAACACTTTATATAGTACACTACTATAGACCAGGGCCCTGTGGTAACACTTTATATAGTACACTACTAAAGACCAGGGCCCTGTGGTAACACTTTATATAGTACACTACTATAGACCAGGGCCCTGTGGTAACACTTTATATAGTACACTACTATAGACCAGGGCCCTGTGGTAACACTTTATATAGTACACTACTATAGACCAGGGCCCTGTGGTAACACTGGGCTTTATATAGTACACTACTATAGACCAGGGCCCTGTGGTAACACTTTATATAGTACACTACTATAGACCAGGGCCCTGTGGTAACACTTTATATAGTACACTACTATAGACCAGGGCCCTGTGGTAACACTAGGCTTTATATAGTACACTACTATAGACCAGGGCCCTGTGGTAACACTTTATATAGTACACTACTATAGACCAGGGCCCTGTGGTAACACTTTATATAGTACACTACTATAGACCAGGGCCCTGTGGTAACACTGGGCTTTATATAGTACACTACTATAGACCAGGGCCCTGTGGTAACACTCTATATAGTACCCTACTATAGACCAGGGCCCTATGGTAACACTGGGCTTTATATAGTACACTACTATAGACCAGGGCCCTGTGGTAACACTTTATATAGTACACTACTATAG
The DNA here is from genome assembly GCF_002021735.2 of Oncorhynchus kisutch. Lineage (NCBI taxonomy): Eukaryota > Metazoa > Chordata > Actinopteri > Salmoniformes > Salmonidae > Oncorhynchus > Oncorhynchus kisutch. Next base: position 21,308 of record NW_022265754.1, on the reverse strand, counting down.
ACCAGGGCCCTGTGGTAACACTTTATATAGTACACTACTATAGACCAGGGCCCTGTGGTAACACTGGGCTTTATATAGTACACTACTATAGACCAGGGCCCTGTGATAACACTTTATATAGTACACTACTATAGACCAGGGCCCTGTGGTAACACTTTATATAGTACACTACTATAGACCAGGGCCCTGTGGTAACACTTTATATAGTACACTACTATAGACCAGGGCCCTGTGGTAACACTTTATATAGTACACTACTATAGACCAGGGCCCTGTGGTAACACTTTATATAGTACACTACTATAGACCAGGGCCCTGTGGTAACACTTTATATAGTACACTACTATAGACCAGGGCCCTGTGATAACACTTTATATAGTACACTACTATAGACCAGGGCCCTGTGGTAACACTTTATATAGTACACTACTATAGACCAGGGCCCTGTGGTAACACTTTATATAGTACACTACTATAGACCAGGGCCCTGTGGTAACACTGGGCTTTATATAGTACACTACTATAGACCAGGGCCCTGTGGTAACACTTTATATAGTACACTACTATAGACCAGGGCCCTGTGGTAACACTTTATATAGTACACTACTATAGACCAGGGCCCTGTGATAACACTGGGCTTTATATAGTACACTACTATAGACCAGGGCCCTATGGTAACACTGGGCTTTATATAGTACACTACTATAGACCAGGGCCCTGTGGTAACACTTTATATAGTACACTACTATAGACCAGGGCCCTGTGGTAACACTGGGCTTTATATAGTACACTACTATAGACCAGGGCCCTATGGTAACACTGGGCTTTATATAGTACACTACTATAGACCAGGGCCCTGTGGTAACACTGGGCTTTATATAGTACACTACTATAGACCAGGGCCCTGTGGTAACACTTTATATAGTACACTACTATAGACCAGGGCCCTGTGGTAACACTTTATATAGTACACTACTATAGACCAGGGCCCTGTGGTAACACTGGGCTTTATATAGTACACTACTATAGACCAGGGCCCTGTGGTAACACTGGGCTTTATATAGTACACTACTATAGACCAGGGCCCTGTGGTAACACTTTATATAGTACACTACTATAGACCAGGGCCCTGTGGTAACACTTTATATAGTACACTACTATAGACCAGGGCCCTGTGGTAACACTTTATATAGTACACTACTATAGACCAGGGCCCTATGGTAACACTGGGCTTTATATAGTACACTACTATAGACCAGGGCCCTGTGGTAACACTTTATATAGTACACTACTATAGACCAGGGCCCTATGGTAACACTGGGCTTTATATAGTACACTACTATAGACCAGGGCCCTGTGGTAACACTTTATATAGTACACTACTATAGACCAGGGCCCTGTGGTAACACTGGGCTTTATATAGTACACTACTATAGACCAGGGCCCTATGGTAACACTGGGCTTTATATAGTACACTACTATAGACCAGGGCCCTGTGGTAACACTGGGCTTTATATAGTACACTACTATAGACCAGGGCCCTGTGGTAACACTTTATATAGTACACTACTATAGACCAGGGCCCTGTGGTAACACTTTATATAGTACACTACTATAGACCAGGGCCCTGTGGTAACACTGGGCTTTATATAGTACACTACTATAGACCAGGGCCCTGTGGTAACACTGGGCTTTATATAGTACACTACTATAGACCAGGGCCCTGTGGTAACACTTTATATAGTACACTACTATAGACCAGGGCCCTGTGGTAACACTTTATATAGTACACTACTATAGACCAGGGCCCTGTGGTAACACTGGGCTTTATATAGTACACTACTATAGACCAGGGCCCTGTGGTAACACTTTATATAGTACACTACTATAGACCAGGGCCCTGTGGTAACACTTTATATAGTACACTACTATAGACCAGGGCCCTGTGATAACACTGGGCTTTATATAGTACACTACTATAGACCAGGGCCCTATGGTAACACTGGGCTTTATATAGTACACTACTATAGACCAGGGCCCTGTGGTAACACTTTATATAGTACACTACTATAGACCAGGGCCCTGTGGTAACACTGGGCTTTATATAGTACACTACTATAGACCAGGGCCCTATGGTAACACTGGGCTTTATATAGTACACTACTATAGACCAGGGCCCTGTGGTAACACTGGGCTTTATATAGTACACTACTATAGACCAGGGCCCTGTGGTATCACTTTATATAGTACACTACTATAGACCAGGGCCCTGTGGTAACACTTTATATAGTACACTACTATAGACCAGGGCCCTGTGGTAACACTGGGCTTTATATAGTACACTACTATAGACCAGGGCCCTGTGGTAACACTGGGCTTTGTATAGTACACTACTATAGACCAGGGCCCTGTGGTAACACTTTATATAGTACACTACTATAGACCAGGGCCCTGTGGTAACACTTTATATAGTACACTACTATAGACCAGGGCCCTGTGGTAACACTTTATATAGTACACTACTATAGACCAGGGCCCTATGGTAACACTGGGCTTTATATAGTACACTACTATAGACCAGGGCCCTGTGGTAACACTTTATATAGTACACTACTATAGACCAGGGCCCTGTGATAACACTTTATATAGTACACTACTATAGACCAGGGCCCTGTGGTAACACTTTATATAGTACACTACTATAGACCAGGGCCCTGTGGTAACACTTTATATAGTACACTACTATAGACCAGGGCCCTGTGGTAACACTGGGCTTTATATAGTACACTACTATAGACCAGGGCCCTGTGGTAACACTTTATATAGTACACTACTATAGACCAGGGCCCTGTGGTAACACTTTATATAGTACACTACTATAGACCAGGGCCCTGTGGTAACACTTTATATAGTACACTACTATAGACCAGGGCCCTGTGGTAACACTTTATATAGTACACTACTATAGACCAGGGCCCTGTGGTAACACTGGGCTTTATATAGTACACTACTATAGACCAGGGCCCTGTGGTAACACTTTATATAGTACACTACTATAGACCAGGGCCCTGTGGTAACACTGGGCTTTATATAGTACACTACTATAGACCAGGGCCCTGTGGTAACACTTTATATAGTACACTACTATAGACCAGGGCCCTGTGGTAACACTGGGCTTTATATAGTACACTACTATAGACCAGGGCCCTGTGGTAACACTTTATATAGTACACTACTATAGACCAGGGCCCTGTGGTAACACTTTATATAGTACACTACTATAGACCAGGGCCCTGTGATAACACTAGGCTTTATATAGTACACTACTATAGACCAGGGCCCTGTGGTAACACTCTACATAGTACACTACCATAGACCAGGGCCCTGTGGTAACACTGGGCTTTATATAGTACACTACTATAGACCAGGGCCCTGTGGTAACACTGGGCATTATATAGTACACTACTATAGACCAGGGCCCTGTGGTAACACTTTATATAGTACACTACTATAGACCAGGGCCCTGTGGTAACACTGGGCTTTATATAGTACACTACTATAGACCAGGGCCCTGTGGTAACACTTTATATAGTACACTACTATAGACCAGGGCCCTGTGGTAACACTTTATATAGTACACTACTATAGACCAGGGCCCTGTGGTAACACTGGGCTTTATATAGTACACTACTATAGACCAGGGCCCTGTGGTAACACTGGGCTTTATATAGTACCCTACTATAGACCAGGGCCCTGTGGTAACACTTTATATAGTACACTACTATAGACCAGGGCCCTGTGGTAACACTTTATATAGTACACTACTATAGACCAGGGCCCTGTGGTAACACTTTATATAGTACACTACTATAGACCAGGGCCCTGTGGTAACACTTTATATAGTACACTACTATAGACCAGGGCCCTGTGGTAACACTTTATATAGTACACTACTATAGACCAGGGCCCTGTGGTAACACTTTATATAGTACACTACTATAGACCAGGGCCCTGTGGTAACACTAGGCTTTATATAGTACACTACTATAGACCAGGGCCCTGTGGTAACACTTTATATAGTACACTACTATAGACCAGGGCCCTGTGGTAACACTGGGCTTTATATAGTACACTACTATAGACCAGGGCCCTGTGGTAACACTCTATATAGTACCCTACTATAGACCAGGGCCCTATGGTAACACTGGGCTTTATATAGTACACTACTATAGACCAGGGCCCTGTGGTAACACTTTATATAGTACACTACTATAGACCAGGGCCCTGTGGTAACACTTTATATAGTACACTACTATAGACCAGGGCCCCTGTGGTAACACTGGGCTTTATATAGTACACTACTATAGACCAGGGCCCTGTGATAACACTTTATATAGTACACTACTATAGACCAGGGCCCTGTGGTAACACTTTATATAGTACACTACTATAGACCAGGGCCCTGTGGTAACACTTTATATAGTACACTACTATAGACCAGGGCCCTGTGATAACACTAGGCTTTATATAGTACACTACTATAGACCAGGGCCCTGTGGTAACACTCTACATAGTACACTACCATAGACCAGGGCCCTGTGGTAACACTGGGCTTTATATAGTACACTACTATAGACCAGGGCCCTGTGGTAACACTGGGCATTATATAGTACACTACTATAGACCAGGGCCCTGTGGTAACACTTTATATAGTACACTACTATAGACCAGGGCCCTGTGGTAACACTGGGCTTTATATAGTACACTACTATAGACCAGGGCCCTGTGGTAACACTTTATATAGTACACTACTATAGACCAGGGCCCTGTGGTAACACTTTATATAGTACACTACTATAGACCAGGGCCCTGTGGTAACACTGGGCTTTATATAGTACACTACTATAGACCAGGGCCCTGTGGTAACACTGGGCTTTATATAGTACCCTACTATAGACCAGGGCCCTGTGGTAACACTTTATATAGTACACTACTATAGACCAGGGCCCTGTGGTAACACTTTATATAGTACACTACTATAGACCAGGGCCCTGTGGTAACACTTTATATAGTACACTACTATAGACCAGGGCCCTGTGGTAACACTTTATATAGTACACTACTATAGACCAGGGCCCTGTGGTAACACTTTATATAGTACACTACTATAGACCAGGGCCCTGTGGTAACACTGGGCTTTATATAGTACACTACTATAGACCAGGGCCCTGTGGTAACACTTTATATAGTACACTACTATAGACCAGGGCCCTGTGGTAACACTTTATATAGTACACTACTATAGACCAGGGCCCTGTGGTAACACTAGGCTTTATATAGTACACTACTATAGACCAGGGCCCTGTGGTAACACTTTATATAGTACACTACTATAGACCAGGGCCCTGTGGTAACACTTTATATAGTACACTACTATAGACCAGGGCCCTGTGGTAACACTGGGCTTTATATAGTACACTACTATAGACCAGGGCCCTGTGGTAACACTCTATATAGTACCCTACTATAGACCAGGGCCCTATGGTAACACTGGGCTTTATATAGTACACTACTATAGACCAGGGCCCTGTGGTAACACTTTATATAGTACACTACTATAGACCAGGGCCCTGTGGTAACACTTTATATAGTACACTACTATAGACCAGGGCCCTGTGGTAACACTGGGCTTTATATAGTACACTACTATAGACCAGGGCCCTGTGATAACACTTTATATAGTACACTACTATAGACCAGGGCCCTGTGGTAACACTTTATATAGTACACTACTATAGACCAGGGCCCTGTGGTAACACTTTATATAGTACACTACTATAGACCAGGGCCCTGTGGTAACACTTTATATAGTACACTACTATAGACCAGGGCCCTGTGGTAACACTTTATATAGTACACTACTATAGACCAGGGCCCTGTGGTAACACTTTATATAGTACACTACTATAGACCAGGGCCCTGTGATAACACTTTATATAGTACACTACTATAGACCAGGGCCCTGTGGTAACACTTTATATAGTACACTACTATAGACCAGGGCCCTGTGGTAACACTTTATATAGTACACTACTATAGACCAGGGCCCTGTGGTAACACTGGGCTTTATATAGTACACTACTATAGACCAGGGCCCTGTGGTAACACTTTATATAGTACACTACTATAGACCAGGGCCCTGTGGTAACACTTTATATAGTACACTACTATAGACCAGGGCCCTGTGATAACACTGGGCTTTATATAGTACACTACTATAGACCAGGGCCCTATGGTAACACTGGGCTTTATATAGTACACTACTATAGACCAGGGCCCTGTGGTAACACTTTATATAGTACACTACTATAGACCAGGGCCCTGTGGTAACACTGGGCTTTATATAGTACACTACTATAGACCAGGGCCCTATGGTAACACTGGGCTTTATATAGTACACTACTATAGACCAGGGCCCTGTGGTAACACTGGGCTTTATATAGTACACTACTATAGACCAGGGCCCTGTGGTAACACTTTATATAGTACACTACTATAGACCAGGGCCCTGTGGTAACACTTTATATAGTACACTACTATAGACCAGGGCCCTGTGGTAACACTGGGCTTTATATAGTACACTACTATAGACCAGGGCCCTGTGGTAACACTGGGCTTTATATAGTACACTACTATAGACCAGGGCCCTGTGGTAACACTTTATATAGTACACTACTATAGACCAGGGCCCTGTGGTAACACTTTATATAGTACACTACTATAGACCAGGGCCCTGTGGTAACACTTTATATAGTACACTACTATAGACCAGGGCCCTATGGTAACACTGGGCTTTATATAGTACACTACTATAGACCAGGGCCCTGTGGTAACACTTTATATAGTACACTACTATAGACCAGGGCCCTATGGTAACACTGGGCTTTATATAGTACACTACTATAGACCAGGGCCCTGTGGTAACACTTTATATAGTACACTACTATAGACCAGGGCCCTGTGGTAACACTGGGCTTTATATAGTACACTACTATAGACCAGGGCCCTATGGTAACACTGGGCTTTATATAGTACACTACTATAGACCAGGGCCCTGTGGTAACACTGGGCTTTATATAGTACACTACTATAGACCAGGGCCCTGTGGTAAACACTTTATATAGTACACTACTATAGACCAGGGCCCTGTGGTAACACTTTATATAGTACACTACTATAGACCAGGGCCCTGTGGTAACACTGGGCTTTATATAGTACACTACTATAGACCAGGGCCCTGTGGTAACACTGGGCTTTATATAGTACACTACTATAGACCAGGGCCCTGTGGTAACACTTTATATAGTACACTACTATAGACCAGGGCCCTGTGGTAACACTTTATATAGTACACTACTATAGACCAGGGCCCTGTGGTAACACTGGGCTTTATATAGTACACTACTATAGACCAGGGCCCTGTGGTAACACTTTATATAGTACACTACTATAGACCAGGGCCCTGTGGTAACACTTTATATAGTACACTACTATAGACCAGGGCCCTGTGATAACACTGGGCTTTATATAGTACACTACTATAGACCAGGGCCCTATGGTAACACTGGGCTTTATATAGTACACTACTATAGACCAGGGCCCTGTGGTAACACTTTATATAGTACACTACTATAGACCAGGGCCCTGTGGTAACACTGGGCTTTATATAGTACACTACTATAGACCAGGGCCCTATGGTAACACTGGGCTTTATATAGTACACTACTATAGACCAGGGCCCTGTGGTAACACTGGGCTTTATATAGTACACTACTATAGACCAGGGCCCTGTGGTAACACTTTATATAGTACACTACTATAGACCAGGGCCCTGTGGTAACACTTTATATAGTACACTACTATAGACCAGGGCCCTGTGGTAACACTGGGCTTTATATAGTACACTACTATAGACCAGGGCCCTGTGGTAACACTGGGCTTTATATAGTACACTACTATAGACCAGGGCCCTGTGGTAACACTTTATATAGTACACTACTATAGACCAGGGCCCTGTGGTAACACTTTATATAGTACACTACTATAGACCAGGGCCCTGTGGTAACACTTTATATAGTACACTACTATAGACCAGGGCCCTATGGTAACACTGGGCTTTATATAGTACACTACTATAGACCAGGGCCCTGTGGTAACACTTTATATAGTACACTACTATAGACCAGGGCCCTGTGGTAACACTGGGCTTTATATAGTACACTACTATAGACCAGGGCCCTGTGGTAACACTTTATATAGTACACTACTATAGACCAGGGCCCTGTGGTAACACTTTATATAGTACACTACTATAGACAGACTGTATTATATTGACCTCCAGGCTGTATTATATTGACCTCCAACAGACTGTATTATATTGACCTCCAGACTGTATTATATTGACCTCCAGACTGTATTATATTGACCTCCAACAGACTCTATTATATTGACCTCCAGACTGTATTATATTGACCTCCAACAGACTGTATTATATTGACCTCCAACAGACTGTATTATATTGACCTCCAACAGACTGTATTATATTGATCTCCAGACTGTATTATATTGATCTCCAGACTGTATTATATTGACCTCCAGACTGTATTATATTGACCTCCAACAGACTGTATTATATTGACCTCCAACAGACTGTATTATATTGACCTCCAGACTGTATTATATTGACCCCCAGACTGTATTATATTGACCTCCAGACTGTATTGACCTCAACAGACTGTATTATATTGACCTCCAACAGACTGTATTATATTGACCTCCAACAGACTGTATTATATTGACCTCCAACAGACTGTATTATATTGACCTCCAACAGACTGTATTATATTGATCTCCAACAGACTGTATTATATTGACCTCCAACAGACTGTATTATATTGACCTCCAGACTGTATTATATTAATCTCCAGACTGTATTATATTGACCTCCAACAGACTGTATTATATTGACCTCCAACAGACTGTATTATATTGACCTCCGGACTGTATTATATTGACCTCCAGACTGTATTATATTGACCTCCAACAGGCTGTATTATATTGACTTCCAGACTGTATTATATTGACCTCCAGACTGTATTATATTGACCTCCAACAGACTGTATTATATTGACCTCCAGACTGTATTATATTGACCTCCAACAGGCTGTATTATATTGACCTCCAGACTGTATTATATTGACCTCCAGACTGTATTATATTGACCTCCAACAGACTGTATTATATTGACCTCCAACAGACTGTATTATATTGACCCCCAGACTGTATTATATTGACCCCCAGGCTGTATTATATTGACCTCCAGACTGTATTGGCCTCCAACAGACTGTATTGACCTCCAACAGACTGTATTATATTGACCTCCAACAGACTGTATTATATTGACCTCCAACAGACTGTATTATATTGACCTCCAACAGACTGTATTATATTGACCTCCAGACTGTATTATATTGACCTCCAGACTGTATTATATTGACCTCCAGACTGTATTATATTGACCCCCAGACTGTATTATATTGACCTCCAACAGACTGTATTATATTGACCTCCAGACTGTATTATATTGACCTCCAGACTGTATTATATTGACCTCCAACAGACTGTATTATATTGACCTCCAGACTGTATTATATTGACCTCCAGACTGTATTATATTGACTTCCAGACTGTATTATATTGACCTCCAACAGACTGTATTATATTGACCTCCAACAGACTGTATTATATTGACCTCCAACAGACTGTATTATATTCGACCTCCACAGACTGTATTATATTTCACCTCCAGACTGTATTATATTAACCTCCAGACGTATTATGACCTCCAACAGACTGTATTATATGACCTCCAACAGACTGTATTATATTGACCTCGGACTGTATTATATTGACCTCCAACAGACTGTATTATATTGACCTCCAACAGACTGTATTATATTGACCTCCAGACTGTATTATATTGACCCCCCAGACTGTATTATATGACCTCCAGACTGTATTGACCTCCAACAGACTGTATTGACCTCCAACAGACTGTATTATATTGACCTCCAACAGACGTATTATATTGACCTCCAACAGACTGTATTATATTGACCTCCAACAGACTGTATTATATTGACCTCCAGACTGTATTATATTGACCTCCAGACTGTATTATATTGACCTCCAGACTGTATTATATTGACCCCCAGACTGTATTATATTGACCTCCAGACTGTATTATATTGACCTCCAACAGACTGTATTATATTGACCTCCAACAGACTGTATTATATTGACCTCCAACAGACTGTATTATATTGACCTCCAGACTGTATTATATTGACCTCCAGACTGTATTGACCTCCAACAGACTGTATTGGACCTCCAACAGACTGTATTATATTGACCTCCAACAGACTGTATTATATTGACCTCCAACAGACTGTATTATATTGACCTCCAACAGACTGTATTATATTGACCTCCAGACTGTATATATTGACCTCCAGACTGTATTATATTGACCTCCAGACTGTATTATATTGACCCCCAGACTGTATTATATTGACCTCCAGACTGTATTATATTGACCTCCAACAGACTGTATTATATTGACCTCCAACAGACTGTATTATATTGACCTCAACAGACTGTATTATATTGACCTCCAACAGACTGTATTATGACCTCCAGACTGTATTATGACCTCCAGACTGTATTATATTGACCTCCAGACTGTATTATATTGACCTCCAGACTGTATTATATTGACTTCCAGACTGTATTATATTGACTCCAGACTGTATTATATTGACCTCCAGACTGTATTATATTGACCTCCAGACTGTATTATATTGACTTCCAGACGTATTATTTGACCTCCAAACAGACTGTATTAATTGACCTCCAACAGACTGTATTATATTGACCTCCAACAGACTGTATTATATTGACCCTCCAACAGACTGTATTATATGACCTCCAACGACTGTATTATATTGACCTCCAGACTGTATATATTGACCCTCCAGACTGTATTATATTGACTTCCAGACTGTATTATATTGACCTCCAGACGTATATTATATGACCTCCAGACTGTATTATATTACTCCAGACTGTATTATATGACTTCCAGACTGTATTATATTGACCTCCAACAGACTGTATTATATTGACCTCCAACAGACTGTTTATATTGACCTCCAACAGACTGTATTATATTGACCTCCAACAGACTGTTATCATATGACCCTCCGGACTGTATTATATTGACCTCCAGACTGTATTATATTGACCTCCAACAGACTGTATTATATTGACCTCCAACAGACTGTATTATATTGACCTCCAGACTGTATTATATTGACCTCCAGACTGTATTATATTGACCTCCAACAGACTGTATTATATTGACCTCCAACAGACTGTATTATATTGACCTCCAACAGACTATTATATTGACCTCCAGACTGTATTATATTGACCTCCAGACTGTATTATATTGACCTCCAGACTGTATTATATTGACCTCCAACAGACTGTATTATATTGACCTCCAGACTGTATTATATTGACCTCCAACAGACTGTATTATATTGATCTCCAGACTGTATTATATTGACCTCCAGACTGTATTATATTGACCTCCAACAGACTGTATTATATTGACCTCCAGACTGTATTATATTGACCTCCAACAGACTGTATTATATTGACCTCCAGACTGTATTATATTGACCCCCAGACTGTATTATATTGTCCTCCAACAGACTGTATTATATTGACCTCCAGACTGTATTATATTGACCTCCAGACTGTATTATATTGACCTCCAACAGACTGTATTATATTGACCTCCAACAGACTATTATATTGACCTCCAGACTGTATTATATTGACCTCCAGACTGTATTATATTGACCTCCAGACTGTATTATATTGACCTCCAGACTGTATTATATTGACCTCCAGACTGTATTATATTGATCTCCAGACTGTATTATATTGACCTCCAGACTGTATTATATTGACCTCCAACAGACTGTATTATATTGACCTCCAACAGACTGTATTATATTGACCTCCAACTGACTGTATTATATTGATCTCCAACTGACTGTATTATATTGACCTCCAACGGACTGTATTATATTGACCTCCAACAGACTGTATTATATTGACCTCCAACAGACTGTATTATATTGACCTCCAGACTGTATTATATTGACCTCCAGACTGTATTATATTGACCTCCAGACTGTATTATATTGACCTCCAGACTGTATTATATTGACCTCCAGACTGTATTATATTGACCTCCAACAGACTGTATTATATTGACCTCCAACAGACTGTTTTATATTGACCTCCAGACTGTATTATATTGACCTCCAACAGACTGTATTATATTGACCCCCAGACTGTATTATATTGACCTCCAGACTGTATTATATTGATCTCCAGACTGTATTATATTGACCCCCAGACTGTATTATATTGACCTCCAGACTGTATTATATTGACCTCCAACAGACTGTATTATATTGACCTCCAGACTGTATTATATTGACCTCCAGACTATTATATTGACCTCCAAAAGACTTGAGAAAACAGCAGCAATAATACAGACTGCCAAATGATGCAACTAACTACAATTTTATATTTAACAAAACAGCATTAGGTGTTATTAATCAAAACACCACAATTAAGAAGATTTGCAAAGCCGCATGCTAATTTCAGAGACTGGAATAGTTACCATCTCCTCTGAGAGACACACATTGATGAAGACATTTAAAAAGATGATTACCGAAGCGAGTCTTGGTTTCAGAAACGGGTATCACAACATCAAACAACAATGGTTGTCAAATTAGGATTTAAAAATCTTATTTAAAACGTTCAGATGTGGACACTTATCAACATCTGCCTGTTTAAAATCACGGCAATCTATCGGAACATCTTATCGCTTAAAAAACACAGTCAGATGGCTGCTGGGTAAGGGGGGTGGAGCTATGATTTAAATCCTCTTGTCTTTGGCAGCATCTACAGATCCACTGGCAAATCTCTCTGTCCCGACGTAGAGACGATAAACATCCTATATGACACCCCTATCCCCTATGAAGTACCCTGCTTTTTACCAGCCCAGTAGTATAGGGAATAGGGTCCTGGTCTAAAGTAGTGCTCTATATAGGGAATAGGGCCCTGGTCTAAAGTAGTGCTCTATATAGGGAATAGGGCTCTGGTCTAAAGTAGTGCACTATGTAGGGAATAGGGGCCCTGGTCTAAAGTAGTGCTCTATATAGGGAATAGGGTCCTGGTCTAAAGTAGTGCTCTATATAGGGAATAGGGTCCTGGTCTAAAGTAGTGCTCTATATAGGGAATAGGGGCCCTGGTCTAAAGTAGTGCTCTATATAGGGAATAGGGCCCTGGTCTAAAGTAGTGCACTATATAGGGAATAGGGGCCCTGGTCTAAAGTAGTGCTCTATGTAGGGAATAGGGCCCTGGTCTAAAGTAGTGCTCTATATAGGGAATAGGGCCCTGGTCTAAAGTAGTGCACTATATAGGGAATAGGGTGGACTCTGGTCTAAAGTAGTGCACTATATAGGGAATAGGGGCCCTGGTCTAAAGTAGTGCTCTATATAGGGAATAGGGCCCTGGTCTAAAGTAGTGCTCTATATAGGGAATAGGGTGGACTCTGGTCTAAAGTAGGGCACTATATAAGGAATAGGGCTCTGGTATAAAATAATGCACTACATAGGGAATAGGGTCATGGTCTAAAGTAGTGCACTACATAGGGAATAGGGGTGTCATTAGGGACGTACTTACAGTATGTTGTTTATGAGAGGAGTAGCTGATTAGATCTTCAGTAGTGCACTACATAGGGAATAGGGCCCTAGTCTATAGTAGTGCTCTACATAGGGAATAGGGGTGTCATAGGGCCCTGGTCTAAAGTAGTGCACTACATAGGGAATAGGGGTGTCATAGGGCTCTGGTCTAAAGTAGTGCTCTATATAGGGAATAGGGGTGTCATAGGGCTCTGGTCTAAAGTAGTGCTCTATATAGGGAATAGGGGTGTCATAGGGCCCTGGTCTAAAGTAGTGCACTACATAGGGAATAGGGGTGTCATAGGGCTCTGGTCTAAAGTAGTGCACTACATAGGGAATAGGGGTGTCATAGGGCTCTGGTCTAAAGTAGTGCTCTATATAGGGAATAGGGGTGTCATTAGGGACGTGCTTACAGTATGTTGTTTATGAGAGGAGAAGCTGATTAGATCTTCAGGAAGTGAACGTTATGTAGAAGGAGTGTTACATGGAGAAAAATCTGACCTCTCCGATATGAGAGGGGCCTCCCTTCAGCTAAATATATCTGACCTATAACCCCTCCCTGAACACTAGAAGAACCCCCCCCCCAAAAAAAAAAAAACATGAATGAAAACATAAAGTGGAAAACAGAGAACATGTCTACCGTTTACCCTCACCTCTTGGACAGACGACCAGAGAGTTTGACATGCAGTTTTAGAAACTGTTCATTGCATCAGTGGTTCCCAAACTGTGGGGTTGAGCTCGGCAAGGGGGGTGGGGTGCAGTTTAAGGAACTCAGTCCGGCTTTAAACTGACTCTTGAACGTTGTGATAGTAGAATGTACAAGGGGCACTTTCGAAATTGAGTGTCGCGTCATTAGTTGCTCTGGAAGATGAACCTTCGCTCCAGTCTGAGGTCCTGAGCACTCTGGAGCAGGTTTTCATCAAGGATCTCTCTGTACTTTGATCCTTAATCTTTCTCTCAATCCTGACTAGTCTCCCAGTCCCTGCCGCTGAAAAACACCTCCACAGCATGATGCTGCCACCACCATGCTTCACCGTAGGGATGATGCCAGGTTCCTCCAGACGTGACGCTTGGCATTTCAGGCCAAAAAGTTAAATCCTGGTTTCATCAGACCAGAGAATCTTGTTTCTCATGGTCGGAGAGTCCTTTAGGTGCCTTTTGGGAAACTCAAATCAGGCTGTAATGTGCCTTTTACTGAGGAGTGGCCACTCTACCATAAATGTCAGATTGGTGGAGTGCTGTAGAGATGCTTGTCCTTCTGGAAGGTTCTCCCATCTCCACAGAGGAACTCTGGAGCTCTGTCAGCGTGACTATCGGGTTCTTCTCCTTGTCAGAAACATCCAGAACAACTAGCCCATGTCGGCAAAGGCTTTTTTTATTGAGTTTTTTTTTACCCATAGATATTCTAGTAATTTTTTTATCACTCAAATATCAAAATGTATAGAATTGCAAGAAAATTAGCTTTAAAACATTAGCAGAATCTCTTAATACGACACAAATTACCAACATTACAGGCTAAGAATGGACAGAGCGATAGGCCTGTGTTCATCTTCTCACATTTCTCAAATGCCAAATCAGTGTGAATTGATTACAACAAAAAACTGTCCCCCGTTTGCAAATATGTAAATCTGAGCAAGGTACTTTCAAAAGTTAGGCCTACCATTCCACCCCAGACAGAGTAGGCCTACCATTCCACCCCAGACAGAGTAGGCCTACCATTCCCCCCCAGACAGAGTAGGCCTACCTTTCCACCCCAGACAGAGTAGGCCTACCATTCCACCCCAGACAGAGTAGGCCTACCTTTCATCCCCAGACAGAGTAGGCCTACCATTCCCCCCCAGACAGAGTAGGCCTACCTTTCCACCCCAGACAGAGTAGGCCTACCATTCCACCCCAGACAGAGTAGGCCTACCTTTCCACCCCAGACAGAGTAGGCCTACCATTCCACCCCAGACAGAGTAGGCCTACCTTTCCACCCCCAGACAGAGTAGGCCTACCATTCCACCCCAGACAGAGTAGGCCTACCATTCCACCCCAGACAGAGTAGGCCTACCTTTCCACCCCCAGACAGAGTATGCCTACCATTCCACCCCAGACAGAGTAGGCCTACCATTCCACCCCAGACAGAGTAGGCCTACCATTCCACCCCAGACAGAGTAGGCCTACCATTCCACCCCAGACAGAGTAGGCCTACCTTTCCCCCCCAGACAGAGTAGGCCTACCTTCCCCCCCAGACAGAGTAGGCCTACCATTCCACCCCAGACAGAGTAGCCCTACCTTTCCACCCAGACAGAGTAGGCCTACCTTTCCACCCCAGACAGAGTAGGCCTACCATTCCACCCCAGACAGAGTAGGCCTACCATTCCACCCCAGACAGATTAGGCCTACCTTTCCACCCCAGACAGAGTAGGCCTACCATTCCACCCCAGACAGAGTAGGCCTACCATTCCACCCCAGACAGAGTAGGCCTACCATTCCACCCCAGACAGATTAGGCCTACCTTTCCACCCCAGACAGAGTAGGCCTACCATTCCACCCCCAGACAGAGTAGGCCTACCTTTCCACCCCAGACAGAGTAGGCCTACCTTTCCACCCCAGACAGAGTAGGCCTACCATTCCACCCCAGGACAGAGTAGGCCTACCTTTCCACCCCCAGACAGAGTAGGCCTACCTTTCCACCCCAGACAGAGTAGGCCTACCTTTCCACCCCAGACAGAGTAGGCCTACCATTCCACCCCAGACAGAGTAGGCCTACCATTCCACCCCAGACAGAGTAGGCCTACCATTCCACCCCAGACAGAGTAGGTCTACCTTTCCCACCCCAGACAGAGTAGGTCTACCTTTCCACCCCAGACAGAGTAGGTCTACCTTTCCACCCCAGACAAAGTAGGCCTACCTTTCCACCCCAGGACAGAGTAGTCCGACCTTTCCACCCCAGACAGAGTAGTCCTACCTTTCCACCCCAGACAGAGTAGTCCTACCTTTCCACCCCAGACAGAGTAGTCCTACCTTTCCACCCCAGACAGAGTAGGTCCTACCTTTCCACCCCAGACAGAGTAGGCCTACCTTTCCACCCCAGGACAGAAGTAGGCCTACCTTTCCACCCCAGACAGAGTAGGCCTACCTTTCCACCCCAGACAGAGTAGGTCTACCTTTCCACCCAGACAGAGTAGGTCTACCTTTTCCACCCCAGACAGAGTAGGTCATACCTTTCCACCCCAGACAAAGTAGGCCTACCTTTCCACCCCAGACAGAGTGTCATACCTTTCCACCCCAGACAGAGTAGTCTACCTTTCCACCCCAGACAGAGTAGTCCTACCTTTCCACCCCAGACAGAGTAGTCCTACCTTTCCACCCCAGACAGAGTAGTCCTACCTTTCCACCCCAGACAGAGTAGGTCATACCTTTCCACCCCAGACAGAGTAGGCCTACCTTTTCCACCCCAGACAGGAGTAGGCCTACCTTTCCACCCCAGACAGAGTAGGCCTACCTTTCCACCCCAGACAGAGTAGGCCTACCTTTCCACCCCAGACAGAGTAGGCCTACCTTTCCACCCCCAGACAGAGTAGACCTACCTTTCCACCCCAGACAGAGTAGGTCTACCTTTCCACCCCAGACAGAGTAGGCCTACCTTTCCACCCCAAAAAGTGTAGGTCTACCTTTCCACCCCAGACAGAGTAGGCCTACCTTTCCACCCAGACAGAGTAGGCCTACCTTTCCACCCCAGACAGAGTAGGCCTACCTTTCCACCCCAGACAGAGTAGGCCTACCTTTCCACCCCAGACAGAGTAGGCCTACCTTTCCACCCCAGACAGAGTAGGGCCTACCTTTCCACCCCAGACAGAGTAGGCCTACCTTTCCACCCAGACAGAGTAGGCCTACCTTTCCACCCCAGACAGAGTAGGCCTACCTTTCCACCCCAGACAGAGTAGGCCTACCTTTTCCACCCCAGACAGGTAGGCCTACCTTTCCACCCCAGACAGAGTAGGTCTACCTTTCCACCCCAGACAGAGTTAGGTCTACCTTTCCACCCCAGACAGAGTAGGTCTACCTTTCCACCCCAGACAGAGTTAGGCCTACCTTTCCACCCCAGACAAGAGTAGGCCTACCTTTCCACCCCAGACAGAGTAGGCCTACCTTTCCACCCCAGGACAGAGTAGGCCTACCTTTCCACCCCCAGACAGAGTAGCCTACCTTTCCACCCCAGACAGAGTAGGCCTACCTTTCCACCCCAGACAGAGTAGGCCTACCTTTCCACCCAGACAGAGTAGGCCTACCTTTCCACCCAGACAGAGTAGGCCTACCTTTCCACCCCAGACAGAGTAGGCCTACCTTTCCACCCCAGACAGAGTAGGTCTACCTTTCCACCCCAGACAGAGTAGGGTCTACCTTTCCACCCCAGACAGAGTAGGTCTATCCTTTCCACCCCAGACAGAGTAGGCCTACCTTCCACCCCAGACAGAGTAGGCCTACCTTTCCACCCCAGACAGAGTAGGCCTACCATTCCACCCCAGACAGAGTAGGCCTACCTTTCCACCCCAGACAGAGTAGGCCTACCTTTCCACCCCAGACAGAGTAGGACCTACCATTCCACCCCAGACAGAGTAGGGCTACCTTTCCACCCCAGACAGAGTAGGCCTACCTTTCCACCCCAGACAGAGTAGGCCTACCTTTCCACCCCAGACAGAGTAGGGTCTACCATTCCACCCCAGACAGAGTAGGCCTACCTTTCCACCCCAGACAGAGTAGGCCTACCTTTCCACCCCAGACAGAGTAGGGTCTACCTTTTCCCCCCCCAGACAGAGTAGCGTCTACCATTCCTCTCCAGACAGAGTAGGGTCTACCATTCCACCCCAGACAGAGTAGGCCTACCATTCCTCTCCAGACAGAGTAGGCCCACCTTTCCACCCCAGACAGAGTAGGGTCTACATTCCTATCCAGACAGAGTAGGGTCTACCATTCCACCCAGACAAGAGTAGGGTCTACCATTCCTCTCCAGGACAAGAGTAGGGTCTACCATTCCACCCCAGACAGAGTAGGCCTACCATTCCTCTCCAGACAGAGTAGGCCCACCTTTCAACCCCAGACAGAGTAGGCCTACCTTCCACCCCAGACAGAGTAGGTCATAACTTTCCACCCCAGACAGAGTAGGCCTACCATTCCTCTCCAGACAGAGTAGGGTCTACCATTCCAACCCCAGACAGAGTAGGTCTACCTTTCCACCCCAGACAGAGTAGGTCATACCTTTCCACCCCAGACAGAGTAGGTCATACCTTTCCACCCCAGACAGAGTAGACCATACCTTTCCACCCCAGACAGAGTAGGCCTACCTTTCCACCACAGACAGAGTAGGGTCTACCATTCCTCTCCAGACAGAGTAGGGTCTACCATTCCACCCACAGACAGAGAGGTAGGGTCTTACCATTCCTCTCCAGACAGAGTAGGGTCTACCATTCCACCCCAGACAGAGTAGGCCTACCATTCCTCTCCAGACAGAGTAGGCCCACCTTTCCACCCCAGACAGAGTAGGTCATACCTTTCCACCCCAGACAGAGTAGGTCATACCTTTCCACCCCAGACAGAGTAGGCCTACCATTCCTCTCCAGACAGAGTAGGGTCTACCATTCCACCCCAGACAGAGTAGGGTCTACCATTCCACCCCAGACAGAGTAGGTCTACCTTTCCACCCCAGACAGAGTAGGTCATACCTTTCCACCCCAGACAGAGTAGGTCATACCTTTCCACCCCAGACAGAGTAGGCCTACCTTTCCACCACAGACAGAGTAGGCCTACCATTCCTCTCCAGACAGAGTAGGGTCTACCATTCCACCCCAGACAGAGTAGGCCTACCATTCCTCTCCAGACAGAGTAGGCCTACCTTTCCACCCCAGACAGCAGTAGTGTCATACCTTTCCACCCCAGACAGAGTAGGCCTACCATTCCTCTCCAGACAGAGTAGGGTCTACCATTCCACCCCAGACAGAGTAGGTCTACCTTTCCACCCCAGACAGAGTAGGGTCTACCATTCCACCCCAGACAGAGTAGGTCATACCTTTCCACCCCAGACAGAGTAGGCCTACCATTCCTCTCCAGACAGAGTAGGGTCTACCATTCCACCCCAGACAGAGTAGGTCTACCTTTCCACCCCAGACAGAGTAGGTCATACCTTTCCACCCCAGACAGAGTAGGCCTACCTTTCCACCACAGACAGAGTAGACCTGGACAGAGTAGGCCTACCATTCCACCCCAGACAGAGTAGGACCTACCTTTCCACCCCAGACAGAGTAGGCCTACCATTCCTCTCCAGACAGAGTAGGGTCTACCATTCCACCCCAGACAGAGTAGGCCTACCATTCCTCTCCAGACAGAGTAGGCCTACCTTTCCACCCCAGACAGAGTAGGCCTACCTTTCCACCCCAGACAGAGTAGGCCTACCTTTCCACCCCAGACAGAGTAGGGTCTACCATTCCACCCCAGACAGAGTAGGTCATACCTTTCCACCCCAGACAGAGTAGGTCTACCTTTCCACCCCAGACAGAGTAGGTCTACCTTTCCACCCCAGACAAAGTAGGCCTACCTTTCCACCCCAGACAGAGTAGTCCTACCTTTCCACCCCAGACAGAGTAGTCCTACCTTTCCACCCCAGACAGAGTAGTCCTACCTTTCCACCCCAGACAGAGTAGTCCTACCTTTCCACCCCAGACAGAGTAGTCTACCTTTCACCCCAGACAGAGTAGTAGTCCTACCTTTCCACCCCAGACAGAGTAGGCCTACCTTTCCACCCCAGACAGAGTAGGCCTACCTTTCCACCCCAGACAGAGTAGGCCTACCTTTCCACCCCAGACAGAGTAGGTCTACCTTTCCACCCCAGACAGAGTAGGTCTACCTTTCCACCCCAGACAGAGTAGGTCTACCTTTCCACCCCAGACAGAGTAGGTCATACCTTTCCACCCCAGACAAAGTAGGCCTACCTTTCCACCCCAGACAGAGTAGTCCTACCTTTCCACCCCAGACAGAGTAGTCCTACCTTTCCACCCCAGACAGAGTAGTCCTACCTTTCCACCCAGACAGAGTAGTCCTACCTCCACCCAGACAGAGTAGTCCTACCTTTCCACCCCAGACAGAGTAGGCCTACCTTTCCACCCAGACAGAGTAGGCCTACCTTTCCACCCAGACAGAGTAGGCCTACCTTCCACCCCAGACAGAGTAGGCCTACTTCCACCCCAGACAGAGTAGGTCTACCTTCCACCCAGACAGAGTAGGTCTACCTTCCACCCCAGACAGAGTAGGTCTACCTTTCCACCCCAGACAGAGTAGGTCATACCTTTCCACCCCAGACAAAGTAGGCCTACCTTTCCACCCCAGACAGAGTAGTCCTACCTTTCCACCCAGACAGAGTAGTCCTACCTTTCCACCCCA
>NW_022265753.1:0-4911 GCF_002021735.2 Oncorhynchus kisutch | reverse complement strand
AGAGAGGGCCGTAGTAGGGTGTTTCCATAGCGGGCATTAATATCAGAATGACCCTTAAATGCATTTAGGACCATATTTGAATTTTGGGTTACCAGATGCACGTTTTCAATCACCAGGTGCACGGTTTCAATCACCAGGTGCACGGCTCTATTTCCTCCTCCAGCACTTGTCAAACAGTCCATAAAGCACCCAGGACGGCCCTGAGTGAAAGAGGGCCGTAGTAGGGTGCTCCTATAGCGGGCATTAAAATCAGAATGACCGTTAAATGCATTTATGACCATATTTGTGTTTTTGGGTTACCAGATGCACGGTTTCAATCACCAGGTGCACGGCTCTATTTCCTCCTCCAGCACTTGTCAAACAGTCCATAAAGCACCCAGGACGGCCCTGAGTGAAAGAGGGCCGTAGTAGGGTGCTCCTATAGCGGGCATTAAAATCAGAATGACCGTTAAATGCATTTATGACCATATTTGTGTTTTTGGGTTACCGCTTGTATAGCAATCAGTATCCATCGTGAAATTTCAAAGTGTCCATAATGCACTCAGGTCGCCCCCGACAGAGAGAGGGCCGTAGTAGGGTGTTTCCATAGCGGGCATTAATATCAGAATGACCCTTAAATGCATTTAGGACCATATTTGAATTTTGGGTTACCAGATGCACGTTTTCAATCACCAGGTGCACGGTTTCAATCACCAGGTGCACGGCTCTATTTCCTCCTCCAGCACTTGTCAAACAGTCCATAAAGCACCCAGGACGGCCCTGAGTGAAAGAGGGCCGTAGTAGGGTGCTCCTATAGCGGGCATTAAAATCAGAATGACCGTTAAATGCATTTATGACCATATTTGTGTTTTTGGGTTACCAGATGCACGGTTCAATCACCAGGTGCACGGCTCTATTTCCTCCTCCAGCACTTGTCAAACAGTCCATAAAGCACCCAGGACGGCCCTGAGTGAAAGAGGGCCGTAGTAGGGTGCTCCTATAGCGGGCATTAAATCAGAATGACCGTTAAATGCATTTATGACCATATTTGTGTTTTGGGTTACAGATGCACGGTTTCAATCACCAGGTGCACGGCTCTATTCCTCCTCCAGCACTTGTCAAACAGTCCATAAAGCACCCAGGACGGCCCTGAGTGAAAGAGGGCCGTAGTAGGGTGCTCCTATAGCGGGCATTAAAATCAGAATGACCGTTAAATGCATTTATGACCATATTTGTGTTTTTGGGTTACCAGATGCACGGTTTCAATCACCAGGTGCACGGCTCTATTTCCTCCTCCAGCACTTGTCAAACAGTCCATAAAGCACCCAGGACGGCCCTGAGTGAAAGAGGGCCGTAGTAGGGTGCTCCTATAGCGGGCATTAAAATCAGAATGACCGTTAAATGCATTTATGACCATATTTGTGTTTTTGGGTTACCGCTTGTATAGCAATCAGTATCCATCGTGAAATTTCAAAGTGTCCATAATGCACTCAGGTCGCCCCCGACAGAGAGAGGGCCGTAGTAGGGTGTTTCCATAGCGGGCATTAATATCAGAATGACCCTTAAATGCATTTAGGACCATATTTGAATTTTTGGGTTACCAGATGCACGTTTTCAATCACCAGGTGCACGGTTTCAATCACCAGGTGCACGGCTCTATTTCCTCCTCCAGCACTTGTCAAACAGTCCATAAAGCACCCAGGACGGCCCTGAGTGAAAGAGGGCCGTAGTAGGGGTGCTCCTATAGCGGGCATTAAAATCAGAATGACCGTTAAATGCATTTATGACCATATTTGTGTTTTGGGTTACCAGATGCACGGTTTCAATCACCAGGTGCACGGCTCTATTTCCTCCTCCAGCACTTGTCAAACAGTCCATAAAGCACACCAGGACGGCCCTGAGTGAAAGAGGGCCGTAGTAGGGTGCTCCTATAGCGGGCATTAAAATCAGAATGACCGTTAAATGCATTTATGACCATATTGTGTTTTTGGGTTACCAGATGCACGGTTTCAATCACCAGGTGCACGGCTCTATTTCCTCCTCCAGCACTTGTCAAACAGTCCATAAAGCACCAGGACGGCCCTGAGTGAAAGAGGGCCGTAGTAGGGTGCTCCTATAGCGGGCATTAAAATCAGAATGACCGTTAAATGCATTTATGACCATATTTGTGTTTTTGGGTTACCGCTTGTATAGCAATCAGTATCCATCGTGAAATTTCAAAGTGTCCATAATGCACTCAGGTCGCCCCCCCAGAGAGAGGGCCGTAGTAGGGTGTTTCCATAGCGGGCATTAATATCAGAATGACCCTTAAATGCATTTAGGACCATATTTGAATTTTTGGGTTACCAGATGCACGTTTTCAATCACCAGGTGCACGGTTTCAATCACCAGGTGCACGGCTCTATTCCTCCTCCAGCACTTGTCAAACAGTCCATAAAGCACCCAGGACGGCCCTGAGTGAAAGAGGGCCGTAGTAGGGTGCTCCTATAGCGGGCATTAAAATCAGAATGACCGTTAAATGCATTTATGACCATATTTGTGTTTTTGGGTTACCAGATGCACGGTTTCAATCACCAGGTGCACGGCTCTATTTCCTCCTCCAGCACTTGTCAAACAGTCCATAAAGCACCCAGGACGGCCCTGAGTGAAAGAGGGCGCGTAGTAGGGTGCTCCTATAGCGGGCATTAAAATCAGAATGACCGTTAAATGCATTTATGACCATATTTGTGTTTTTGGGTTACCGCTTGTATAGCAATCAGTATCCATCGTGAAATTTCAAAGTGTCCATAATGCACTCAGGTCGCCCCCGACAGAGAGAGGGCCGTAGTAGTAGGTGTTTCCATAGCGGGCATTAATATCAGAATGACCCTTAAATGCATTTAGGACCATATTTGAATTTTTGGGTTACCAGATGCACGTTTTCAATCACCAGGTGCACGGTTTCAATCACCAGGTGCACGGCTCTATTTCCTCCTCCAGCACTTGTCAAACAGTCCATAAAGCACCCAGGACGGCCCTGAGTGAAAGAGGGCCGTAGTAGGGTGCTCCTATAGCGGGCATTAAAATCAGAATGACCGTTAAATGCATTTATGACCATATTTGTGTTTTGGGTTACCAGATGCACGGTTTCAATCACCAGGTGCACGGCTCTATTTCCTCCTCCAGCACTTGTCAAACAGTCCATAAAGCACCCAGGACGGCCCTGAGTGAAAGAGGGCCGTAGTAGGGTGCTCCTATAGCGGGCATTAAAATCAGAATGACCGTTAAATGCATTTATGACCATATTTGTGTTTTGGGTTACCGCTTGTATAGCAATCAGTATCCATCGTGAAATTTCAAAGTGTCCATAATGCACTCAGGTCGCCCCCGACAGAGAGAGGGCCGTAGTAGGGTGTTTCCATAGCGGGCATTAATATCAGAATGACCCTTAAATGCATTTAGGACCATATTTGAATTTTTGGGTTACCAGATGCACGTTTTCAATCACCAGGTGCACGGTTTCAATCACCAGGTGCACGGCTCTATTTCCTCCTCCAGCACTTGTCAAACAGTCCATAAAGCACCCAGGACGGCCCTGAGTGAAGAGGGCCGTAGTAGGGTGCTCCTATAGCGGGCATTAAAATCAGAATGACCGTTAAATGCATTTATGACCATATTTGTGTTTTTGGGTTACCAGATGCACGGTTTCAATCACCAGGTGCACGGCTCTATTTCCTCCTCCAGCACTTGTCAAACAGTCCATAAAGCACCCAGGACGGCCCTGAGTGAAAGAGGGCCGTAGTAGGGTGCTCCTATAGCGGGCATCTAAATCAGAATGACCGTTAAATGCATTTATGACATATTGTGTTTTTGGGTTACCGCTTGTATAGCAATCAGTATCCATCGTGAAATTTCAAGTGTCCATAATGCACTCAGGTCGCCCCGACAGAGAGAGGGCCGTAGTAGTAGGGTGTTTCCATAGCGGGCATTAATATCAGAATGACCCTTAAATGCATTTAGGACCATATTTGAATTTTGGGTTACCAGATGCACGTTTTCAATCACCAGGTGCACGGTTTCAATCACCAGGTGCACGGCTCTATTTCCTCCTCCAGCACTTGTCAAACAGTCCATAAAGCACCCAGGACGGCCCTGAGTGAAAGAGGGCCGTAGTAGGGTGCTCCTATAGCGGGCATTAAAATCAGAATGACCGTTAAATGCATTTATGACCATATTTGTGTTTTTGGTTACCAGATGCACGGTTTCAATCACCAGGTGCACGGCTCTATTTCCTCCTCCAGCACTTGTCAAACAGTCCATAAAGCACCCAGGACGGCCCTGAGTGAAAGAGGGCCGTAGTAGGGTGCTCCTATAGCGGGCATTAAAATCAGAATGACCGTTAAATGCATTTATGACACATATTTGTGTTTTGGGTTACCGCTTGTATAGCAATCAGTATCATCGTGAAATTTCAAAGTGTCCATAATGCACTCAGGTCGCGCCCGACAGAGAGAGGGCCGTAGTAGGGTGTTTCCATAGCGGGCATTAAATCAGAATGACCATTAAATGCATTTAGGACCATATTTGAATTTTTGGGTTACAAGATGATAGTTTTCAATCACCAGGTGCACGGTTTAAAATCACCAGGTGCACGGCTCTATTTCCTCTCCAGCACTTGTCAAACAGTCCATAAAGCACCCAGGACGGCCCTGAGTGAAAGAGGGCCGTAGTAGGGTGCTCCTATAGCGGGGCATTAAATCAGAATGACCGTTAAATGAATTTATGACCATATTGTGTTTTTGGGTTACCAGTGCACGGTTTTCAATCACCAGGTGCACGGCTCTATTTCCTCCTCCAGCACTTGTCAAACAGTCCATAAGCACCAGGACGGCCCTGAGTGACAACGAAGAGGGACAGTTAGTAGGGTGCTCCTTATGCGGGCATTAAAATCAG
>NW_022265752.1:0-2500 GCF_002021735.2 Oncorhynchus kisutch | reverse complement strand
CAGACAACGTTCAGGCTCTGCTGTGTTTAGTCCGGACAGCGTTCAGGCTCTGCTGTGTTTAGTCCAGACAGCGTTCAGGCTCTGCTGTGTTTAGTCCAGACAACGTTCAGGCTCTGCTGTGTTTAGTCCAGACAACGTTCAGGCTCTGCTGTGTTTAGTCCAGACAGCGTTCAGGCTCTGCTGTGTTTAGTCCAGACAACGTTCAGGCTCTGCTGTGTTTAGTCCAGACAGCGTTCAGGCTCTGCTGTGTTTAGTCCGGACAGCGTTCAGGCTATGTTGTGCTGTAGCACTAAGATGTGGAGGCCAAGGGAGCAGTCAGTGTGTTGTCTTGTTATCAGCTTGTCAGTTGGACTCAATATGTCAAAACTGTGACAGAGTATTGATCCCTCATATCTCTGGACTCTGACCCCATAAATGCAAGATGGGATGTTTTCCTCTGTATGTCAGCTGTTATTGCTGGCCTCAGGAAGATGCTGTGTCAATGTTCACGCTGGTGGAAAGAAATTGTAACGCTTGGCTGTAATTTCTTCTCAACTTGACAAGAAAATGCCTGACACGGTTTATTGCCCGAGTCATCATTTAATGGTGCTGACAGATTAGATGTTGAGGGACTATTTTTCTCTCTCTGGCTGTGTGTCAATATTTATCTCTCTGAAACCCCCAGGTCTATAGGCTCAGAAAGAGTCTGAGAGACAGAGATGGACGGAAGAAAGGGGTTCAGAGTCTGAGAGATGGAGAGAAGAGGGGTTCAGAGAGAGAGACAGAGATGGACGGAAGAGATGGGTTCAGAGAGTCTGAGAGATGGAGAGAAGAGGGGTTCAGAGAGAGAGACAGAGATGGACGGAAGAGAGGGGTTCACAGAGAGTCTGAGAGATGGAGAGAAGAGAGGGGTTCAGAGAGAGAGTCAGAGAGATGGAGAGAAGAGAGGGGTTCAGAGAGATGGAGAGAAGAGAGGGGTTCAGGGAGATTCAGAGAGCTGGAGAGAAGAGAGGGGTTCAGAGAGAGAGTCTGAGAGAAGAGAGGGGTCTGTGGGCTACAGGGAATCTCCCTGCCTGCCATCAGCTGACTGTAGAAGGGTCTGTGGGCTACAGGGAATCTCCCTGCCTGCCATCAGCTGACTGTAGAAGGGTCTGTGGGCTACAGGGAAATCTCCCTGCCTGCCATCAGCTGACTGTAGAAGGGTCTGTGGGCTACAGGGAAATCTCCCTGCCTGCCATCAGCTGACTGTAGAAGGGTCTGTGGGCAACAGGGAATCTCCCTGCCTGCCATCAGCTGACTGTATAAGGGTCTGTGGGCTACAGGGAATCTCCCTGCCTGCCATCAGCTGACTGTAGAAGGGTCTGTGGGCTACAGGGAATCTCCCTGCCTGCCATCAGCTGACTGTAGAAGGGTCTGTGGGCTACAGGGAATCTCCCTGCCTGCCATCAGCTGACTGTAGAAGGGTCTGTGGGCTACAGGGAATCTCCCTGCCTGCCATCAGCTGACTGTAGAAGGGTCTGTGGGCTACAGGGAATCTCCCTGCCTGCCATCAGCTGACTGTAGAAGGGTCTGTGGGCTACAGGGAATCTCCCTGCCTGCCATCAGCTGACTGTAGAAGGGTCTGTGGGCTACAGGGAATCTCCCTGCCTGCCATCAGCTGACTGTAGAAGGGTCTGTGGGCTACAGGGAATCTCCCTGCCTGCCATCAGCTGACTGTAGAAGGGTCTGTGGGCTACAGGGAATCTCCCTGCCTGCCATCAGCTGACTGTAGAAGGGTCTGTGGGCTACAGGGAATCTCCCTGCCTGCCATCAGCTGACTGGGTGGATCGTTCTCAGTCATTTCTTTCATGGTAAAATCTAAAAGTGAAATCGTAGATTTGGCATCAGTTTTCCTTTCCACTGTGAGCGTGGTTTATTCATGTCCATTTATAGAATGTTGTGTGTCATAGAACTTTTTTTCTGAACAGCTAAATCCAATTATTTAATAATTTGCCTGTAACCTCCCAATCTGATATACTGTAGGATGGCATGAATGGAGTGCGATGGAGATGAGTAACGTGGGGGTCAGATAGCTGGTGAAGGCTTTTACATGAATGATGTGGTTTGGACTGTGGTTGACTGGACAGTTGTGGAAGTTGTACAACACCATTACATTCATCATAATGGACTGAAGTAGATCTCCTATTAGACTACTGAATGAACCCAGCTGGTTGTGGGAATGAAGGAGAGGGATGATTACTGGAGGAGCGAGAGGGAGAGAGCTGTAGAGAGAGAGGGAGAGCTGTAGAGAGAGAGGGAGAGAGCTGTAGAGAGAGAGAGAGAGATGTAGAGAGAGAGAGAGAGATGTAGAGAGAGAGAGAGAGATGTAGAGAGAGAGAGAGAGAGATGTAGAGAGAGAGAGAGAGCTAGAGAGAGAGAGAGAGCTGTAGAGAGAGAGAGAGCTGTAGAGAGAGAGAGAGAGCTGTAGAGAGAGAGAGAGCTGTAGAGAGAGAGAGAGAGCTGTAGAGAGAGAGAGAGAGCT
>NW_022265751.1:0-87166 GCF_002021735.2 Oncorhynchus kisutch | reverse complement strand
TCTCTCTCTCTCTCCCCTCTCTCTTTCATTATCTCTCTCTCTCCAACACGCTCTTCCCATCTCTTTACCAATTAACTCTCCACGAAAGCATACCATACCCTACTGGCAGTTTATGTGTCCTGTAATGGTAACATAAGTAACAACCCACCATCTTGACTGTCTCTGTGTAAAGTTACAATGCGGAATTCATTTAAATGACCTTGACCATCCTTGATAGTGAACGAGGGACACTGGTTTGCTTGCCTTATACAAGGGTTTTAATTGAGAAAAGTAATGTGGCGTTCTAGTGATGACAGACTCTGTTGTCAGGTACACATGAACCTACCTTACCTGATGACCTGAATGTGAGAGAGCACTAGCCTACTGCTAGTGCTGAGCGATTAGTGCTTTTTAATGTCGGTTCAGTTTCGGTTCGATTATTTAAAAACTATTATGGTTCAGTTTCGATCATTTTTTTTGTAATACATTAAATGCACTACGCATTGCTGTAACACAGAATAAAACAATGAATAAAAGTCCCATGATGGTGTCACTGCCCCATTACTGTTTATCACTTCCTAACCATCATTTATTCACATTACTTTACCTTCATTAAATATGTTTTATTTGATGACTTTATTATTTCATTCCAAGACATCTCATCTCTGTAGAGCTGCTGCCTATTCTGTCTAACAAAATAACTATTTTATTAGTTCTTCAAAGTACACCGTAACCGAATCCGTAAAGAGCACAATTCCCCAGCGTGCCCAATGGCCATCGAAGGTGAGCATTTGCCCATTGAAGTAGGATTACAACTCCAAACTGCAGTCAGATCAAGACCCTTGTGAGGACGACATTCATGCAAAACAGCTTCCCTGAGACAGTTTCTGACAGTTTGTGCAGAAATTCTTCAGTTGTGTAAACCACAGTTTCATCAGCTGTCCAGGTGGCTGGACTCAGACGATCCCGCAGTTGAAGAAGCCGGATATGGAGGTCCTGGGCTGGCATAGTTACACGTGGTCTACAGCTGTGAGGCCGGTTGGACATACTGCCAAATTCTCTAAACAATGTTGGAGGTGGCTTATGGTAGAGAAATTAAAATGAAATATCTGGCAACAGCTCTGGTGCACATTCCTGCAGTCAGTAAGCAATTGCGTGCTCCCTCAAAACTTGACACATCTGTGGCATTGTGTTGTATGGCAAACTAATAGAGTGGCATTTTATTGTCCCCAGCACAAGGTGCACCTGTGTAACGATCATGCTGTTTAATCAGCTTCTTGATATGCCACACCTGTCAGGTGGATGGATTATCTTGGCAAAAGAGAAATGCTGACTAACAGGGATATACATATATATATTTTAAATATGCTTTTTGTGCGCATGGAAAACTTCTGAGATCTTTTATTTCAGCTCATGAAGCACTTTACATGTTGCGTTTTATATTTTTGTTCAGTGTAAATAAGGTATAATTTCATGATTGCTGAATACCAACTATCAATCAGAGTATGTGTCACGTTCTGACCTTTATTTCCTTTGTTTTGTCATTATTTAGTATGGTCAGGGCGTGAGTTGGGTGGGCAGTCTGTTTTTCTATGATTTGGGTATTTCTATGTTTCGGCCTAGTATGGTTCTCAATCAGAGGCAGGTGTCATTAGTTGTCTCTGATTGAGAATCATACTAGGTAGCCTGGGTTTCACTGTGTGTTTGTGGGTGATTGTTTCTGTCTCTGTGTTTGTTTTCACCAGATAGGCTGTTTAGGTTCTCACGTTTATTGTTTTGTTAGTTTGTTCATGTTAGTTGCTTTATTAAAATCCCCCCCAAAACTGCCACCCCAAATTTGCTCCATTCATTAAAATAACAGTTTAAACCAACACTCATCTATTGTTGTGACTACCTGGACCTACCATTTAACCAACACTCATCTATTGTTGTGACTATCTGGACATACCATTTAACCAACACTCATCTATTGTTGTGACTTCCTGGACATTCTATTTAACCAACACTCATCTATTGTTGTGACTTCCTGGACATTCTATTTAACCAACACTCATCTATTGTTGTGACTTCCTGGACATACCATTTAACCAACACCCATCTATTGTTGTGACTATCTGGACCTACATTACCATTTGGGTTTGAAGTATTGAAACCAAACCATATGATTTGAATGAAAAGTATTATAATTAACATGAAAAGGTGAATGTAAGAAGTTCTCATCATGTCATAGTTAACATCATAGAAACACTTTAAATAGGTCAGGACCCAGACAGGGAGCCTAAGAATATGAATTATTTAGGCTATATTATTTCAATTGTTTCAAGGCTATAGCCTACAAATAAACACATTGTGAAGCATTAGCGAGTGTGACACACTAGGCTGGTAGGGAGTCGGTGACTGTCAAGTGGTGGGTGTAGCTGGTGCATGGAAGTCAGGCGCAGGAGAGCAGAGATGAGTGGACAAAGCACTTTACTGAGGCAATATAATTAGAACAGAACGCGTCACAAAAACAAATGCCCAAAGAACAAGTGAGACAGCACAAAGTACAACAACCCAGTACAACAACCCAGTACAAAGTACAACAACCCAGTACAAAGTACGACAACCCAGTACAAAGTACGACAACCCAGTACAACAACCCAGTACAAAGTACAACAACCCAGTACAACAACCCAGTACAAAGTACAACAACCCAGTACAAAGTACGACAACCCAGTACAAAGTACAACAACCCAGTACAACAACCCAGTACAAAGTACAACAACCCAGTACAAAGTACGACAACCCAGCACAAAGTACAACAACCCAGTACAACAACCCAGTACAAGGTACAACAACCAAGTACAAAGTACAACAACCCAGCACAAAGTACAATAACCCAGTACAAAGTACAACAACCCAGTACAAAGTACAACAACCCAGCACAAAGTACAACAACCCAGTACAAAGTACAACAACCAAGTACAAAGTACAACAACCCAGTACAAAGTACAACAACCCAGTACAAAGTACAACAACCCAGCACAAAGTACAACAACCCAGTACAAAGTACAACAACCCAGTACAAAGTACAACAACCCAGCACAAAGTACAA
Source organism: Oncorhynchus kisutch (assembly GCF_002021735.2). Taxonomy (NCBI): domain Eukaryota; kingdom Metazoa; phylum Chordata; class Actinopteri; order Salmoniformes; family Salmonidae; genus Oncorhynchus; species Oncorhynchus kisutch. The sequence goes on along the minus strand of NW_022265751.1, from coordinate 84,093 downwards.
CAACCCAGCACAAAGTACAACAACCCAGTACAAAGTACAATAAACCAGCACAAAGTACAACAACCAAGTACAAAGTACAACAACCCAGTACAAAGTACAACAACCCAGCACAAAGTACAACAACCCAGTACAAAGTACAACAACCCAGCACAAAGTACAACAACCAAGTACAAAGTACAACAACCCAGTACAAAGTACAACAACCCAGTACAAAGTACAACAACCAGCACAAAGTACAACAACCCAGTACAAAGTACAACAACCCAGTACAAAGTACAACAACCCAGCACAAAGTACAACAACCCAGCACAAAGTACAACAACCCAGTACAACAACCCAGTACAAAGTACAACAACCCAGTACAAAGTACAACAACCCAGCACAAAGTACAACAACCCAGTACAAAGTACAACAACCCAGTACAAAGTACAACAACCCAGCACAAGGTACAATAACCCAGTACAAAGTACAACAACCCAGTACAACAACCCAGTACAAAGTACAACAACCCAGTACAAAGTACAACAACCCAGCACAAAGTACAACAACCCAGTACAAAGTACAACAACCCAGCACAAAGTACAATAACCCAGCACAAAGTACAACAACCCAGTACAAAGTACAATAACCCAGCACAAAGTACAACAACCAAGTACAAAGTACAACAACCAAGTACAAAGTACAACAACCCAGCACAAAGTACAACAACCCAGCACAAAGTACAACAACCCAGTACAAAGTACAACAACCCAGCACAAAGTACAACAACCCAGTACAACAACCCAGCACAAAGTACAACAACCCAGTACAAAGTACAACAACAACAACCCAGTACAAAGTACAACAACCCAGTACAAAGTACAACAACCCAGTACAAAGTACAACAACCCAGTACAAAGTACAACAACCCAGCACAAGGTACAATAACCCAGTTCAAAGTACAACAACCCAGTACAACAACCCAGTACAAAGTACAACAACCCAGTACAAAGTACAACAACCCAGCACAAAGTACAACAACCCAGTACAAAGTACAACAACCCAGTACAAAGTACAACAACCCATCACAAAGTACAACAACCCAGTACAAAGTACAACAACCCAGAACAAGGAGAGGGAGGGACCGACTTCGGCTGAAGTCGTGACAGTGACATTATTAAGCTGTCAGCATTTTAACAACATTTTGTTATATTCGATATTATAGTCTATCAATTGCGAATATACTTACTTAGAATTAAATACAAATTAAACAAAAAATGCCTTATTAGGCTCAGTCAACAGTGTCATTGAATTAATTTCTAGAAACACCAGTTTGGCCAGAGTCTATGGATTCAGGCTCATGTGATGGTGCCCAGTACAGCAGGCCAGCAGGGGAGCAGGCCAGCAGGGGAGCAGGCCAGCAGGGGAGAATATCTTCTTTGTGCTTGCAGAGCCACTGGGAATGCTAAACACCCTTTGACTCTTGCCAGTCTGGGCAGGGATGCAGAGTTTATTTTATTTTTTCTATAGGTAGGCCTAAAGGTTTTTAGGCAAAATAACCCAATCAAAACGGACAACTCCATGAAAGTTGGAATATGCCAGGCCACAATCAATGGCCTATTGTATAGATAACAGAACAAAATGAAGGAAATGTTTAAGAGATCTGATTTTTTGTTTATAAATACTGTACTTTGCTACAAGGACACACCTTGTTATATACCCACTTCATTTCTTTCTTTTAGCATGTGCAAATAGTAAGTACACCACAGACTGGAATATGTTCCGGGATTCAGCCAATGGCATTGAGGAGTATACCACCTCAGTCACCAGCTTCATCAATAAGTGCATCGAAGACGTCTTCCCCACAGTACATATCCAAACCAGAAGCCATGGATTACAGGCAACATCCGCACTGAAATAAAGGCTAGAGCTGCCGCTTTCAAGGAGCGGAACATTAATCCGGACGCTTATAAGAAATCCCGCTATCCCCTCAGACGAACCATCAAACAGGCAAAGCATCAATACAGGACTAAGATTGAATGCTACTACACCGGCTCCGACGCTTGTCGGATGTGGCAGGGCTTGAAAACTATTACATACTACAAAGAGAAAACCAGCCACGAGCTGCCCATATTTAATTTTTAAGTTTACTAGGCAAGTCAGTTAAGAACAAATTCTTATTTTCAATGATGGCCTAGGAACAGTGGGTTAACTGTCTGTTCAGGGGCAGAATGACAGATTTGTTCCTTGTCAGCTTGGGGATACGAACTTGCAACCTTTCGATTACTAGTCCCTGCCGCCCAGTGATGTAAGCCTACCAGACAGGCTAAATGCCTTTTATGCTCGCTTCGAGGCTAGCAACACTGAAGCATGCATGAGAATACTAGCTGTTTCGGATGACTGTGGTATCACTTCTCCATTGCCGATGTGAGCAAGCCCCTTATCAGGTCAACATTCACAACGCCGCGGGGCCAGACGGATTACCAGGTCGTGTACTCAGACCATGCATGGACCAACTGGCAAGTTTCTTCACTGACATTTTCAACCTCTCTCTGACCGAGTCTGTCATACCTACATGTTTCAAGCCGACCACCATAGTCCCTGTGCCCAACAAAGCGAAGGTAACCTGCCGAAATGACTACCGCCCCGTAGCACTCACGTCTGTAGCCATGAAGTGCTTTGAAAGGCTGGTCACGGATCACATCAACACCATCATCCCGGAACCCAAGAACCACTCCAATTCGCATACAGCCCCAACAGAACCACAGATGACGCAAGCTCAATCGCACTCCACACTGCCCTCTCCCACCTGGACAAAAGGAACACCTACGTGAGAATGGTATTCATTGACTATAGCTCAGCGTTAAACACCATAGTGGCCACAAAGCTCATCACTAAACTAAGGACACAAGGACTAAACACCTCCCTCTTCAACTGGATCCTGGACTTCCTGACGGGCCGCCCCCAGGTGGTAAGGGTAGGCAACAACACATCTGCCACGCTGATCCTCAACATGGGGAGCCCTTTAGGGGTGTGTGCTTAGTCAGCTCTTGTAGCCGCTGTTCACCTACGACTGTGTGGCCAAACACAACTCCAACACCATCATTAAGTTTGCTGAGGACACAACAGTGGTAGGCCTGATCACCGACAACGATGAGACAGCCTACAGGGAGGAGGTCAGAGAATTGGCAGTGTAGTGCCAGGACAACAACCTCTCCCTTAATGTGAACAAAACAAAGGAACTGATCGTGGACTACAGGAAAAGGAGTGCCGAACACGCCCCCATTCACATCGACGGGCTGTAGTGGAGCGGGTCGAGAGTTTCAAGTTCCTTGGTGTCCACATCACCAACAAACTACCATGGTCCAAACACACCAAGAAACGCCTTTTCCCCCTCAGGAGACTGAACAGATTTGGCCTGGGTCCCCAGATCCTCGAAAAGCAGCAAGCCATAAGATTGCTGAACAATTAATCAAATGGACACCAGAGTATTTACATTGACCCCCCTTTGTTTTTACACTGCTGCTACTCGCTGCTTATTATTTATGCATAGGTACTTTACCCCTACTACAGTACATGTACAAATGACCTCTTCTAACGTGTACCTCTGCACATTGACTCGGTACCGGTTCCCCCTGTATATAGCCTCATTATTGTTATTTTATTGTGTTAAGTTATTTATTTTCTTTTTTTTGGTTGACTTGAGTTAAAAAAAAGATATATTTATTTAAAACAGCATTGTTGGTTGAGGGCTTGTAAGTAAGAATTTCACGTGCATGTGACAAATAAAATTTGACTAGATTTTTTATTTGTATTATTCTTTAGGGATATGTGTCTTTTCAGATTCCACAATGATTCTTTAGTTGTGGACACTACATCACCACACTCCCTCTCTTGCTCTTGGTCCTCATCTTTGTAAGTCACCTTGATTTAACACCTGTGTGTTTTATCAGTTTCTTTATAAAAGTATTTCGTGAACTCCATGACAGTAGCTAAAGCAAGGGGCTATAGCAGCACACGAGTAGCCTACAAATGTGCTCGTGAAGTGAGCGCTGTAGGAGCGAAATTAGAGCTGGCGAGAAGACCAACGCTCCATCCTTTGGGAATCTCGCTCAGTGCTCCAGCCTTTGGGAATCTCGCTCAGTGCTCCAGTCAAATTGGGCACGGTCAGCTCCAGCTCCAGCTCCGCTCCACTCACATACTCTGCTATCTCAATCACTTAGATCAGGTATTTTCAGACTCGTGAAGAAACTGCTTTCTACCCCTCTCGATCGCATGCTCCGCACAGACCAGACACGTTTAAGCGTGCACGCAATGGATTATGGTCATTATAGTTAATTACCATGTTTTCTGCGTAGAATATTGGCCGGTTGAAAACTACAACTCCCTACTACATCGCACAGTTCAGGTTCGATCTAATTTATCTCTACAGAAATTGGACATTGAGCTCACAGAAGAAAAAAAAGAATTAAATGGAATTCAAATAAATGAACTGATGTCAGTCAATTAGTTGTTTATAAACTGAAAAATCTCAGCACAACCTACTACATGGTTCCAGTAGGAAGTCAAGTTACAGTAATTGCGTTGTTTGCTCTATAACCTGTTAGTTCATAGGAAAAGGGGGATACCTAGTCAGTAGTACAAATGAATGCATTCAACTGAAATGTGTCTTTCCCATTTAACCCAACCCCTCTGAATCAGAGAGGTGCGGGGAGCTGCTTAATCGACATCCACGTCTTCGGTGCCTGGGGAACAGTGGGTTAACTGCCTTGTTCAGTGGCAGAATGACCAATTTTTTTAACCTTGTCAGCTCTGGGATTCGATCCAGCAACCTTTCAGTTACTGGCCCAACGATCTAATCACTAGGCTACATATGCCTTGCCACTGTGATAAATAGGCCTAAAGGCCGAGACAATAAGAATAGATTCAACCACAACATTGTTTTATCATAAAACCGGAGAGCAACCAGGTGAAGTCCACAAAACATGTTACAACTCCCTTCACGTGACCTACTGCATGGTCACGCAAGGTAATGTTTCTGACATTTTCTGACCACTAAACAACTATTGATTTAGAACCATGAAGAGATACCGCAAGTCACAAAAAAAACAGGTGTTGCCTCCACTATTCCAGCACCATTTCAACATCAATATTTACTAAAGCGATTTAGTCCTATCAGAGTAAGCTAAATACGATGTGGCTGTCCATGGTACTGGTGTGTGTGTGTGTGTGTGTGTGTGTGTATGTGTATGTGTATGTGTGTGTGTGTATGTGTGTGTGTGTATATGTGTGTATGTGTGTGTGTGTGTGTATGTGTGTATGTGTGTGTGTGTGTGTGTGTGTGTGTGTGTATGTGTGTGTGTGTGTGTGTGTGTATGTGTGTGTGTGTGTGTATATGTGTGTATGTGTGTATATGTGTGTATGTGTGTGTGTGTGTGTGTGTGTGTATGTGTATGTGTATGTGTGTGTGTGTGTGTGTATGTGTGTGTGTGTATATGTGTGTATGTGTGTGTGTGTGTATGTGTGTGTGTGTGTGTGTGTGTGTGTGTGTGTGTGTGTGTGTGTGTGTGTGTGTGTGTGTATGTGTGTGTGTGTGTGTATATGTGTGTATGTGTGTGTGTGTGTGTGTGTGTGTGTGTGTGTGTGTGTGTGTGTGTGTGTGTGTGTGTGTGTGTGCGCGTGGAAGCAAGTGGAAAAAACATGTTGACTCACCCTATTTTGTAGTGAACCTCCCATGCCATCCTCCTCTTTAATGTTTCTGAAAGGGTCTATAACTCAAAATCATAACATACAGTACACTCTTTTAGTTTTTGTTGTCCTAGGCTACCTGGCTAAAATGCTTGCTCGTTAGCCTAACTTCCTTTCATGGACAATGACGCGCCAGGCCAGCTAGTTAACAGTAGCCTAACTTTACTACATCGATCTACATGTTGAACTTCCATCCTCTCAGGCCAGGGGCACAATGTATGAATTTATGGTCGCCGTTATGATTATTGGCCAGTACGGAGAATTACATTACCATTCAAACGTTTGGGGTCACTTAGAAATGTCCTTGTTTTTGAAAGAAAAGCACATTTTATGTCCATTAAAATATGGCCAGAACAAAGACCTTTCTTCTGAAACTCATCAGTCTATTCTTGTTCTGAGAAATGAAGGCTATTCCATGGAAGAAATTGCCAAGAAACTGAAGATCTCGTACAGCGCTGTGTACTCCCTTCACAGAACAGTGCAAACTGGCACTAACCAGAATAGAAAGAGGAGTGGGAGGACCCGGTGCACAACTGAGTAATAGGACAAGTACATTAGAGTGTCTAGTTTGAAAAACAGACACCTCATAAGTCCTCAAATGGCAGCTTCATTAAATAGTACCCGCAAAACACCAGTCTCAACGTCAACAGTGAAGAGGCGACTCCGGGATGCTGGCCTTCTAGGCAGAGTTCCTCTGTCCAGTCTCAACGTCAACAGTGAAGAGGCGACTCCGGGATGCTGGCCTTCTAGGCAGAGTTCCTCTGTCCAGTGTCTGTGTTCTTCTGCCCATCTTAATCTTTTCTTTTTATTGGCCAGTCTGAGATATGGCTTTTTCTTTGCAAAAAAAAAACATTTTCAGCTACGACAGTCATTTACAACATTAACAATGTCTACACTGTATTTCTAATTAATTTCATGTTATTTTAATTAATGGACATTTTTGTTGTTGCTTTTCTTTCAAAAACAAGGTCATTTCTAAGTAACCCCAAACTTTTGAACGGTAATAGCACAATTCCAAATCCCTATCTCCATCCATGGCAAATTTAGGAAAATGAACGATTTTAGCTAGCTAGCTAGTCACCGAAGGACAACGACACAACAAGATGCAACATTTTCAAGTTTTCTGTCAATGACATTTGGCTTGATGTGATGTGATTGGTCTGAGCCAAATCCAAACGGGCTTCCCTTGACACTTTGTGTTGGTGCGCCAGGACCATTTACAGCTGAGCTCACTCAGTTTAGCTCAACACTGATTGGTTATTATTTTATCATTTTTTTAATCAATTGAGACCAAATGCTCGCTGGCTTCCCTGACTTCCCTTGCATTCAATGCTATACTCGGCAACAGTGTGGTTAGTGTTAGGGTTAAAGTTTGCCTGATGACTCATCCTGAATTAAATTCGATCGCTCCATAAATCAGTTTGAACCTACCATCCTAGAAGTTGTTTATTAGGATGTCAAAATCACGAGATTCATGAAGAGATTTGTGTAGGCCAGCAAAATGCATCACTCTATTTTTTCGAAAATTCTATATCTTGATTGCTGACATGCAAAACATTTAGGACTGTATCAGCAGTGGACTAATGAAACAAATAACAAAATAGTGGCATTTTAAAATCTGATTTTAAGAAGAGAAATGATAGAATTAACTATATTGGTGTCAGCAGTGCCAGTGAGGTCATTGGAGAGGCTTGTATATTTCTTATAGACTAGACGTAACATAGTACATGTAAATCCGGGACACTCAAATTAGTATGATATGTTATGTTAGGTATGGTTAAATACTGTAAGACACAAGGTCACTTAAGGCAAAAACTAAAGTAGGGTGCTTAGTCGGGCGTATAACACGAGCGTCTACCAACCCAAAGGTTGCGAGCTCGAACCTCATCATGGACAACTTTAGCATTTTAGCTAACTAGCAACTTTACAACTACTTACTACTTTTTTAGCTAGGATACTTTGCAACTTCTTAACATATTAGCTAACCCTTCCTCTAAAAATTAACATTAACCTTAATCCTTTAACCTAACTCCTAACCCTATCCATACCTCTAACCCCTAGCCTAGCTAACGTTAGCCACATAGCTAACATTAGCGTTAGCAACCTAGTTAAATAAAGGTTCAATAAAAAATTAAAAATATACTTTGAACCAAGAGGTTCTTGACTAATGTACTGAACAGTATTACTGTTGTAGGGTTAACAGTATTGTAGGGTTCACCATTTACCAAGATCCTGCAATATGTGTTCTGGGATATAATCCAGGCTAACTACTATAACAGTCACCAAAAACAAGTGGATAGCCTGAGCCCTAACAGTCAGAAAAATAGGTGGATAGCCCGGGCCCTAACCGTTTCAAAAACTGTGCAGCGGTACGAGGTAGATATGTACATATACCAGTGGAGGCTCCTCAGAGGAGGAAGGGGAGGAGCATCCTCCTCAGTAAAATATCATAAAAATAAAAATAGTGAAACACTAAAAAAGTGATCATTTTTAGATTAAACTATACTAATATATTCATGTCACCAAATAATTAAAGCACATTGTTTTGCAATGAAGGTCTATAGTAACTTCAACAGCACTCTCTGGGGTAGCGCCATGGTATAGCCAGGGAACAGCTAGTTTCTGTCCTCCTCTGGGTACATTGACTTCAATAGAAACCTAGGAGGCTTGTAGGCCTCACCCCCTTCCATAGACATACATGGTAATTATGACCACTTCCGGAGGACGACCTCCAACCAATCAAAGCTTTTTCAGAATAAACTGACATGTTGTTCATCCAATCATAGGATTAGGATCAAAGAATGAACAAAGTGAGTTGTATTGGGGTTTCTGTGTGTTGAGAAACTTGGTGACATTATTGGATAGAGATTGAAAAGAGATAGTTGAGCATTTTTTCAAATTAGTTTCTTCAAATTACAAGAGACGGAGGAAGTAGATTAAAAATTGTTTTCTTGGTTTTAGAATGTATGTTTGTGCCCAGTTAGTACAATTTTTTTCAATTTGCCCTGTTAGTAGCAGTAGCTAGCTTGCTAACGTTACCAGCTCCAGTGTGCAGTTTTCGACGCCAACATTACCTACAATTTTGTTGACTTTGTTGAAAAACCCCGTTCATTCTCTGGGGTACACGGAAAAGATGCGAATTAAAACTGAGTATTCGTTTCATGAATACAGATGCAAAGGTGAGGGCGTTCAATACCAATTGGTATCAGTATAGCTGGTTACAGGGAGCCTGTCATCAAGCCGCCTGTATTGCTAGCCTGCTTTTTTTGGAAGTCTGAGCCTTAGTCGAAAGGTGGGTACAGATCAAAATCAAATCAAATGTATTTATATAGCCCTTCGTACATCAGCTGATATCTCAAAGTGCTGTACAGAAACCCAGCCTAAAACCCCAAACAGCAAGCAGTGGCCTGAAGAACATCGATCGTTCAGCTAAACGGCAAAACAAAAGCAGGGAGCATATAAATACCCACATCAGATTTACGCTTCTGGGAAAAAGCCGCATAGATCACAAAGAAGGTCTGCGTATTCAAACTGCACAACACAACGAGACAGTAAAAAGAAATTGGGATGTTCTCAAGCGGATTATCCACACCATTGCGTTTTTGGGCACGCAATAAAAGGCTTTTAGAGGACACCACAAGAGGGAAAGTTCCGCTAACAGCGGTAATTGCACGTTACGATGCTTTACTTCCTGGACATATGGAACTTTCGACTGTCTTTTCTGGGATGTCGAAATCAAATCAGAAGGATTTGACAGCTTCCATCGTATCATACATTTGATTAAAGAGAGGTTGACACTTTTTTCCGCGCGCGTTCATGTAGGCTTTCCACATTCCTCCGATATTTATTTAGCAAAGATGATACCACATAATCACTAGGGACAAACACAAGCACAAACTTGTTACATAAATGCTACACCTTACAATTAGAGATCTGACATGGTGTATGCGATGAAAACGAGACAATTTTTCAGTCTGATCAACGGTAGACTACTAATAAATGCTGTTGCATACAGCCTATGTGCGCTGTCCATTTGGTCAGGGTAAACTAATTAGTAACGTATTGTGTTTATAGTACATTTGTGTGTCAGGAGAAAATGTGGATGTGATCAAATGTGGTTTATATTCCAAATTGGGCTGGCTAGGCTGTCTATACGTTTTCAATCCCAAATGATTCACTGGAATGAATCAATCAACATAATAGTGGTTACAGATGTGAGTACATTTCTTTAAAGGCCTACAGTTGCATAGACCTGCACGATACAAACATGCATAAAGCTCAGCCCTGTGAGTTATATTCTCTATCAATTGTTGTCTCTGTGTCTGGGTAGAGGAAATCCCCCTCCCAATTTAGTCTGAATGTGATTCAAGTGAACAAGTTGCTTCCCCAAGGGCCAGGAGTTTTTTTTCTTCAGTTTTTTAAAACCATGGGACCTGAAGAAACTAGTCCCATCATAGAAAACCCTGTGCCCTGAAAAACGGGTCCCTTGTAAAACCTTTTGACAACTGATTCATCACTGTCATACCTTATATGGTCCAGAGTTTTCCTGGTTAGGGTAACAGATATGGAAAAACTCCGTGCCCCAGGGGTAAAAAAAATTACCCCACCGCTCTGGGACCTATGGTGCCACCAGTCTGCTTGCTTGTTTTCCGTTATCGTCAGGTACTTTGATGTGTCAAGTGGGCGAGATGCTCAGTCTATTTGACTTTGTGAATTTTGAGATATCCGAGTTTAACTTCATGGAGAAACTCGTTATTCAAACCTACAGTGGTGCAACTGTAATGGAATGTCTCTGCCATTTTGTATTTACAGCTGAGTCCCCTCCTGTTCACTGATTAAGAGGTGATGACTACTCCACTCTACTGCCATTGTCAACTTTCTCCTGACATGAACTGAAGCCACGTCTCATGTGCCCGTTCATCCACGGGCACATTGAGTGTTTCCTCTCCAAGCACTGTGAGGACCTCTATCAATGTTCTTTCATTACTGTATGTAGAGACAATCACATTATTACACATCAATGATTTTACTCCTTACTTGGACTAACTCATTATTAGCTCTTTTGTCTGACTGTGTAGTGTTATTGTTTTTTGTCTTCCCAGTCAAATCCTGTCCTGCACTGAAGTCAAGTCTCTGAACACCTCAACTCATGCTTCATACCCTCATTCAATCACTGCTGTGATCCCTTCCCAACACTGTAAGTAGCCCTCTCATTCCCATTCCCCATAATATTGTACTATAAATGTCATTATTAAATGCTTTAGGTTAAAATAATTAGTCTTTATCGATTTTTTTAAACACACTATACCATCCTCCTAAATTTTTTAAGTTACCAGCCTCCATTGATTGATTGATTTATTTCACCTTTGTCTTTGATTTCTTTAAGCCCACTTTGTCGTCCCTGTGCGTTCCGCGCCTATACTGAGCGTCTCCCATCGTCCTCTATTGATCAAGCCACCAGCCTCCACTAACGTATAGGTAGGGGTAAAGTGACTAGGCAACATGATTGGTAATAAACAGCAGCAGCAGCGCATGTGACGAGTCTAAAGGGTTAGTGCAAAATGGTCAATGCAGATAGTCTGTGTAGCTGATAGTCTGATAGTCTGTGTAGCTGTTTTATGTGAGACCCTTTCATAGAACATGGTGGCAGGGTAGCCTAGTGGTTAGAGCGTTGGACTAGCAACCAAAAGGTTGCAAGTTCAAATCCCAGAGCTGTCGTTCTGCCCCTGAACAGGCAGTTAACCCACTGTTCCTAGGCCGTCATTGTAAATAAGAAATTGTTCTTAACTGACTTGCCGAGTTAAATAAAGGTAAAAAAAAAAAAATTAAACATAAAGCCTCAGTGGTGTAAAGTACTTAAGTAAAAAATACTTTAAAGTACTACTTAAGTATTTTGTGGGGTATCTGTACTTTACTTTACTATTTATATTTTTGTCAACTTTTACTTTTACTTCACTACATTCATAAACAAAATGAATGTACTTTTTACTCTGTACATTTGACCTGACAGCCAAAAGTGCTCATTACATTTTAAACGCTTAGCAGGACAAAAATGGTTCAATTCACACACTTATCAAGAAAACATCCCTGGTCATCTCTACAGCCTCTTATCTGGTAGACTCACTAAACAGAGAACATCCCTGGTCATCTCTACAGCCTCTTATCTGGTAGACTCACTAAACAGAGAACATCCCTGGTCATCTCTACAGCCTCTTATCTGGTAGACTCACTAAACAGAGAACATCCCTGGTCATCTCTACAGCCTCTTATCTGGTAGACTCACTAAACAGAGAACATCTCTACAGCCTCTAATCTGGTAGACTCACTAAACAGAGAACATCCCTGGTCATCTCTACAGCCTCTTATCTGGTAGACTCACTAAACAGAGAACATCCCTGGTCATCTCTACAGCCTCTTATCTGGTAGACTCACTAAACAGAGAACATCCCTGGTCATCTCTACAGCCTCTTATCTGGTAGACTCACTAAACAGAGAACATCCCTGGTCATCTCTACAGCCTCTTATCTGGTAGACTCACTAAACAGAGAACATCCCTGGTCATCTCTACAGCCTCTTATCTGGTAGACTCACTAAACAGAGAACATCCCTGGTCATCTCTACAGCCTCTTATCTGGTAGACTCACTAAACAGAGAACATCTCTACAGCCTCTAATCTGGTAGACTCACTAAACAGAGAACATCCCTGGTCATCTCTACAGCCTCTTATCTGGTAGACTCACTAAACAGAGAACATCCCTGGTCATCTCTACAGCCTCTTATCTGGTAGACTCACTAAACAGAGAACATCCCTGGTCATCTCTACAGCCTCTTATCTGGTAGACTCACTAAACAGAGAACATCCCTGGTCATCGCTACAGCCTCTTATCTGGTAGACTCACTAAACAGAGAACATCCCTGGTCATCGCTACAGCCTCTTATCTGGTAGACTCACTAAACAGAGAACATCTCTACAGCCTCTAATCTGGTAGACTCACTAAACAGAGAACATCCCTGTTCATCGCTACAGCCTCTTATCTGGTAGACTCACTAAACACAAATGCATCTTTTGTTAATGATGTCTGAGTGTTGGAGTGTGCCCCCTGGCTATCCATACATTTTAAAAACAAGAAAATGGTGCTGTCTGCTTTGCTTAAAATAAGGAATTTGAAATCATTTATACTTCTACTTTTATTTTTGCTATTAAAGTATACACTGCTCAAATAAATTAAGGGAACGGTAAAATAACACATCCTAGATCTGAATGAATGAAATATTCTTATTAAATACTTTTTTCTTTACATAGTTGAATGTGCTGACAACAAAATCACACAAAAATTATCAATGGAAATCAAATTTATCAACCCATGGAGGTCTGGATTTGGAGTCACACTCAAAATTAAAGTGGAAAACCACACTACAGGCTGATCCAACTTTGATGCAATGTCCTTAAAACAAGTCAAAATGAGGCTCAGTAGTGTGTGTGGCCTCCACGTGCCTGTATGACCTCCCTGCAACGCCTGGGCATGCCCCTGATGAGGTGGCGGATGGTCTCCTGAGGGATCTCCTCCCAGACCTGGACTAAAGCATGGAGCGAGACATGATGTCCCAGCTGTGCTCAGTTGGATTCAGGTCTGGGGAACGGGAGGGCCAGTCCATAGCATCAATGCCTTCCTCTTGCAGGAACTGCTGACACACTCCAGCCACATGAGGTCTAGCATTGTCTTGCATTAGGAGGAACCCAAGGCCAACCGCACCAGCATATGGTCTCACAAAGGGTCTGAGGATCTCATCATGGTACCTAATGGCAGTCAGGCTACCTCTGGCGAGCACATGGAGGGCTGTGCGGCCCCCCAAAGAAATGCCAACCCACACCACGACTGACCCACCACCAAACCGGTCATGCTGGAGGATGTTGCAGGCAGCAGAACGTTCTCCACGGCGTCTCCAGACTGTCACGTCTGTCACATGTGTTCAGTGTGAACCTGCTTTTATCTGTGAAGAGCACAGGGCGCCAGTGGCGAATTTGCCAATCTTGGTGTTCTCTGGCAAATGCCAAACGTCCTGCACGGTGTTGGGCTGTAAGCACAACCCCCACCTGTGGACGTCGGGCCCTCATACCACCCTCATGGAGTCTGTTTCTGACCGTTTGAGTAGACAAATGCACATTTGTGGCCTGCTGGAGGTCATTTTGCAGGGCTCTGGCAGTGCTCCTCCTGCTCCTCCTTGCACAAAGGCGGAGGTAGCGGTCCTGCTGCTGGGTTGTTGCCCTCCTACGGCCTCCTCCACGTCTCTTGATGTACTGGCCTGTCTCCTGGTAGCGCCTCCATGCTCTGGACACTACGCTGACAGACACAGCAAACCTTCTTGCCACAGCTCGCATTGATGTCCCATCCTGGATGAGCTGCACTACCTGAGCTACTTGTGTGGGTTGTAGACTCCGTCTCATGCTACCACTAGAGTGAAAGCACCACCAGCATTCAAAAGTGACCAAAACATCAGCCAGGAAGCATAGGAACTGAGAAGTGGTCTGTGGTTATCACCTGCAGAACCACTCCTTTATTGGGGGTGTCTTGCTAATTGCCTATAATTTCCACCTGTTGTCTATTCCATTTGCACAACAGCCTGTGAAATTTATTGTCAATCAGTGTTACTTCCTAAGTGGATAGTTTGATTTCACAGAAGTGGGATTGACTTACATTGTGTTGTTTAAGTGTTCCCTTTATTTTTTTGAGCAGTGTATTTTAGCAATTACATGTACTTTTGATACTTAAGTATATTTAGAACCAAATACTTTTAGGTTTTTACTCAAGTAATATTTTACTGGGTGTCGTTTACTTTTACTTGAGTAACTTTCTATCAAGGTATCTATACTTTTACTCAAGTATGATAATTGGGTACTTTTTCCACCACTGAGAATGATCTTTCCTATTTCAAGAAATGTAACCTAATGTCATGAGCCCAAACACAATCTGAAGCCCAATGTCATGAGCCCAAACACATTCTGAAGCCCAATGTCATGAGCCCAAACACAAACTCTAGCCCAATGTCATGAGCCCAAACACATTCTCTAGCCCAATGTCATGAGCCCAAACACATTCTCTAGTCCAATGTCATGAGCCCAAACAAATTCTCTAGTCCAATGTCATGAGCCCAAACACAATCTGAAGCCCAATGTCATGAGCCCAAACACATTCTCTAGTCCAATGTCATGAGCCCAAACACATTCTCTAGTCCAATGTCATGAGCCCAAGCACATTCTCTAGTCCAATGTCATGAGCCCAAACACAGTCTGAAGCCCAATGTCATGAGCCCAAACACGTTCTCTAGTCCAATGTCATGAGCCCAAACACAATCTGGAGCCCAATGTCATGAGCCCAAACACAATCTCTAGTCCAATGTCATGAGCCCAAACATATTCTCTAGTCCAATGTCATGAGCCCAAACACATTCTCTAGTCCAATGTCATGAGCCCAAACACATTCTCTAGTCCAATGTAATGAGCCCAAACACATTCTCTAGTCCAATGTCATGAGCCCAAACACATTCTCTAGTCCAATGTCATGAGCCCAACCACATTCTCTAGTCCAATGTCATGAGCCCAAACACATTCTCTAGTCCAATGTCATGAGCCCAAACACATTCTCTAGTCCAATGTCATGAGCCCAAACACAATCTGAAGCCCAATGTCATGAGCCCAAACACAATCTCTAGCCCAATGTCATGAGCCCAAACACATTCTCTAGTCCAATGTCATGAGCCCAAACATATTCTCTAGTCCAATGTCATGAGCCCAAACACATTCTCTAGTCCAATGTCATGAGCCCAAACATATTCTCTAGTCCAATGTCATGAGCCCAAACATATTCTCTAGTCCAATGTCATGAGCCCAAACATATTCTCTAGTCCAATGTCATGAGCCCAAACATATTCTCTAGTCCAATGTCATGAGCCCAAACACATTCTCTAGTCCAATGTCATGAGCCCAAACACAATCTGAAGCCCAATGTCATGAGCCCAAACACAATCTCTAGTCCAATGTCATGAGCCCAAACATATTCTCTAGTCCAATGTCATGAGCCCAAACACATTCTCTAGTCCAATGTCATGAGCCCAAACACATTCTCTAGTCCAATGTCATGAGCCCAAACACATTCTCTAGTCCAATGTCATGAGCCCAAACACAGTCTGAAGCCCAATGTCATGAGCCCAAACACATTCTCTAGTCCAATGTCATGAGGCCAAACACATTCTCTAGCCCAATGTCATGAGCCCAAACACATTCTCTAGTCCAATGTCATGAGCCCAAACACAATCTGAAGCCCAATGTCATGAGCCCAAACACAATCTGAAGCCAGGTGTCATGAGCCCAAACACATTCTCTAGCCCAATGTCATGAGCCCAAACACATTCTCTAGTCCAATGTCATGAGCCCAAACATATTCTCTAGTTCAATGTCATGAGCCCAAACACATTCTCTAGCCCAATGTCATGAGCCCAAACACATTCTCTAGCCCAATGTCATGAGCCCAAACACGTTCTCTAGTCCAATGTCATGAGCCCAAACACAATCTGAAGCCCAATGTCATGAGCCCAAACACAATCTCTAGTCCAATGTCATGAGCCCAAACATATTCTCTAGTCCAATGTCATGAGCCCAAACACATTCTCTAGTCCAATGTCATGAGCCCAAACACATTCTCTAGTCCAATGTCATGAGCCCAAACACATTCTCTAGTCCAATGTCATGAGCCCAAACACATTCTCTAGTCCAATGTCATGAGCCCAAACACATTCTCTAGTCCAATGTCATGAGCCCAAACACATTCTCTAGTCCAATGTCATGAGCCCAAACACATTCTCTAGTCCAATGTCATGAGCCCAAACACATTCTCTAGTCCAATGTCATGAGCCCAAACACATTCTCTAGTCCAATGTCATGAGCCCAAACACATTCTCTAGTCCAATGTCATGAGCCCAAACACATTCTCTAGTCCAATGTCATGAGCCCAAACACATTCTCTAGTCCAATGTCATGAGCCCAAACACATTCTCTAGCCCAATGTCATGAGCCCAAACACATTCTCTAGTCCAATGTCATGAGCCCAAACACATTCTCTAGTCCAATGTCATGAGTCCAAACACATTCTCTAGTCCAATGTCATGAGCCCAAACACATTCTCTAGTCCAATGTCATGAGCCCAAACACATTCTCTAGTCCAATGTCATGAGCCCAAACACATTCTCTAGTCCAATGTCATGAGCCCAAACACAATCTCTAGTCCAATGTCATGAGCCCAAACATATTCTCTAGTCCAATGTCATGAGCCCAAACACATTCTCTAGTCCAATGTCATGAGCCCAAACACATTCTCTAGTCCAATGTCATGAGCCCAAACACATTCTCTAGTCCAATGTCATGAGCCCAAACACATTCTCTAGTCCAATGTCATGAGCCCAAACATATTCTCTAGTCCAATGTCATGAGCCCAAACACATTCTCTAGTCCAATGTCATGAGCCCAAACACATTCTCTAGTCCAATGTCATGAGCCCAAACACATTCTCTAGTCCAATGTCATGAGCCCAAACGCATTCTCTAGTCCAATGTCATGAGCCCAAACACATTCTCTAGCCCAATGTCATGAGCCCAAACACATTCTCTAGTCCAATGTCATGAGCCCAAACACATTCTCTAGTCCAATGTCATGAGCCCAAACACATTCTCTAGCCCAATGTCATGAGCCCAAACACATTCTCTAGTCCAATGTCATGAGCCCAAACACATTCTCTAGCCCAATGTCATGAGCCCAAACACATTCTCTAGTCCAATGTCATGAGCCCAAACACATTCTCTAGCCCAATGTCATGAGCCCAAACACATTCTCTAGTCCAATGTCATGAGCCCAAACACATTCTCTAGCCCAATGTCATGAGCCCAAACACATTCTCTAGCCCAATGTCATGAGCCCAAACACATTCTCTAGTCCAATGTCATGAGCCCAAACACATTCTCTAGTCCAATGTCATGAGCCCAAACACATTCTCTAGTCCAATGTCATGAGCCCAAACACATTCTCTAGTCCAATGTCATGAGCCCAAACACATTCTCTAGTCCAATGTCATGAGCCCAAACACATTCTCTAGTCCAATGTCATGAGCCCAAACACATTCTCTAGTCCAATGTCATGAGCCCAAACACATTCTCTAGCCCAATGTCATGAGCCCAAACACATTCTCTAGTCCAATGTCATGAGCCCAAACACATTCTCTAGCCCAATGTCATGAGCCCAAACACATTCTCTAGTCCAATGTCATGAGCCCAAACACATTCTCTAGTCCAATGTCATGAGCCCAAACACATTCTCTAGCCCAATGTCATGAGCCCAAACACATTCTCTAGCCCAATGTCATGAGCCCAAACACATTCTCTAGCCCAATGTCATGAGCCCAAACACATTCTCTAGCCCAATGTCATGAGCCCAAACACATTCTCTAGCCCAATGTCATGAGCCCAAACACATTCTCTAGCCCAATGTCATGAGCCCAAACACATTCTCTAGCCCAATGTCATGAGCCCAAACACATTCTCTAGCCCAATGTCATGAGCCCAAACACATTCTCTAGCCCAATGTCATGAGCCCAAACACATTCTCTAGCCCAATGTCATGAGCCCAAACACATTCTCTAGCCCAATGTCATGAGCCCAAACACATTCTCTAGTCCAATGTCATGAGCCCAAACACATTCTCTAGCCCAATGTCATGAGCCCAAACACATTCTCTAGTCCAATGTCATGAGCCCAAACACATTCTCTAGCCCAATGTCATGAGCCCAAACACATTCTCTAGCCCAATGTCATGAGCCCAAACACATTCTCTAGTCCAATGTCATGAGCCCAAACACATTCTCTAGCCCAATGTCATGAGCCCAAACACATTCTCTAGCCCAATGTCATGAGCCCAAACACATTCTCTAGCCCAATGTCATGAGCCCAAACACATTCTCTAGCCCAATGTCATGAGCCCAAACACATTCTCTAGCCCAATGTCATGAGCCCAAACACATTCTCTAGCCCAATGTCATGAGCCCAAACACATTCTCTAGCCCAATGTCATGAGCCCAAACACATTCTCTAGCCCAATGTCATGAGCCCAAACACATTCTCTAGCCCAATGTCATGAGCCCAAACACATTCTCTAGCCCAATGTCATGAGCCCAAACACATTCTCTAGCCCAATGTCATGAGCCCAAACACAGTCTGAAGCCCAATGTCATGAGCCCAAACACATTCTCTAGCCCAATGTCATGAGCCCAAACACATTCTCTAGCCCAATGTCATGAGCCCAAACACATTCTCTAGCCCAATGTCATGAGCCCAAACACATTCTCTAGCCCAATGTCATGAGCCCAAACACAGTCTGAAGCCCAATGTCATGAGCCCAAACACATTCTCTAGTCCAATGTCATGAGCCCAAACACATTCTCTAGTCCAATGTCATGAGCCCAAACACATTCTCTAGTCCAATGTCATGAGCCCAAACACATTCTCTAGTCCAATGTCATGAGCCCAAACACATTCTCTAGTCCAATGTCATGAGCCCAAACACATTCTCTAGTCCAATGTCATGAGCCCAAACACATTCTCTAGCCCAATGTCATGAGCCCAAACACATTCTCTAGTCCAATGTCATGAGCCCAAACACATTCTCTAGCCCAATGTCATGAGCCCAAACACATTCTCTAGTCCAATGTCATGAGCCCAAACACATTCTCTAGTCCAATGTCATGAGCCCAAACACATTCTCTAGCCCAATGTCATGAGCCCAAACACATTCTCTAGTCCAATGTCATGAGCCCAAACACATTCTCTAGCCCAATGTCATGAGCCCAAACACATTCTCTAGTCCAATGTCATGAGCCCAAACACATTCTCTAGCCCAATGTCATGAGCCCAAACACATTCTCTAGTCCAATGTCATGAGCCCAAACACATTCTCTAGTCCAATGTCATGAGCCCAAACACATTCTCTAGCCCAATGTCATGAGCCCAAACACATTCTCTAGTCCAATGTCATGAGCCCAAACACATTCTCTAGTCCAATGTCATGAGCCCAAACACATTCTCTAGTCCAATGTCATGAGCCCAAACACATTCTCTAGCCCAATGTCATGAGCCCAAACACATTCTCTAGTCCAATGTCATGAGCCCAAACACATTCTCTAGCCCAATGTCATGAGCCCAAACACATTCTCTAGTCCAATGTCATGAGCCCAAACACATTCTCTAGTCCAATGTCATGAGCCCAAACACATTCTCTAGCCCAATGTCATGAGCCCAAACACATTCTCTAGCCCAATGTCATGAGCCCAAACACATTCTCAAGCTAAGCCATTCCTTTTATTACATTTTTGTATTGTGTGTTTTAATTAATTAACTCATGTTTCTGTTTCTGCTATTCTTTTTCAATTTTCAAGGACATTTGAAAGGTCCTGTAGAATTCATATTTTGAGCAATGTACACTTTGCATAATCTTGAAACACTTTGCAAAAGGACTTAAAACTAGAATTTCATTCTGATTGATTTTTAATACCAGATTGGAGGTTTGTTGACCACAGAATGCACATGTTTTTAAAACCTGCTATTTTTAATCTCTTTTATGCACTTTGCACTGTCTTACCTCTCGTTCATTGTTATGTTATATGTTGTGATGTGTTCTGGCTCATGTACTGAGCCTTCAGAAGGTATTCACTCCCCTTGACCTCTTCCACATTTTGTTGTTCTTACAGCCTGAATTTAAAATGGACTCATTTGAAATGTTGTGCCACTGGCCTACAATACCCCATAATACCCCATAATACCCCATAACACAATACCCCATAATGTCTTGAGTCAAGTATTTCATTCCTTTTTTATGCCAAGCCTAAATATGTTCAGAAGTAAAAATGTGCGGAACAAGTCACATAATAAGTTGCATGGACTCATTCTGTGTGCATTTAATAGTGTTTAACATGATTTTTGAATGACTACCTCATCTCTGTACCCAACACACACAATTATCTGTCATGTCCCTCAGTCAAGCAGTGAATTTCAAACACAGATTCAAACACAAAGACCAGGGAGGTTTTCCAATTCCTTGCAAAGAAGGGCATCTAATGGTAAATGGGTACATTTAAATAAAAGCAGACATTGAATATCCCTTTGAGCATGATGACGTTATGGATACACTTTGGATGGTCTATCAATACACTCAGTCACTACAAAGATACAGGCGACCTTCCTACTCAGTTGCTGGGGAGGAAGGAAAGCGCTCAGGGATTTCAGAATGAGGCCAATGGCATCTTTAAAACAGTTACAGAGTTTAATGGCTGTGATAGGAGAAAACTGAGGATGGATCAACAACATTGTAGTGATGCCACAATACTAACCTAAATGACAGAGTGAAAAGAAGGAAGACTGCACAAAATACAAATGTTCAAAAACATGCATCCTGTTTGCAATACGGCACTAAAGTAAAACTGCAAAAAATGTGGCAAAGAAAGTAACTTTATGTCCTGAATACAAAGTGTTATGTTTGGGTTAAAGCCAACACACCACATCACTGAGTACCATTTTTCATATTTTCAAGCATGGTGGTGGCTGCATCATGTTATGGGTATGCTTGTCATCGGCAAGGACTTGGGAGTTGTTTTTTTTAGGATCAAAATAAATGGAATGGAGCTAAGCACATGCAAAATCCTAGAGGAAAACCTGGTTCAGTCTGATTTCCAACAGACACTTGTAAACAAATTCACCTTTCAGCAGGACAATAACCTAAAACACACGGCCAAATATACACTGGAGTTGGCTTGAAAATATATGGCAAGACTTAAGAATGGCTGTCTAGCAATGATCAACAACCAACAAATATTGTACAATTCAGGTGTGCAAAGCTCTTAGAGACTTACCCAGAAAGACTTGCAGCTCTAATCGCTGCCAAAGGTGATTCTAACATGTATTGATTTAACGGTGTGAATACTTATGTAAATTAGATATTTATGTATTTAATTTTCAATAAATTTGCACACATTTCTGAAAAACATGTTTTCACTTTGTCTTTATAGGGTTTTGTGTGTAGATGGGTTTTTATTAATGACATGTTTAATTCATGCTGTAACTCAACAAATTGTGGAATGAGCCAAGAGGTATGAATCCATTCTGAAGGTACTGTGCTGCTATCTTGGCCAGGGCACACTTGAAATAGAGATCAGTATCTCAATGTGACTGCTCTGGTTCAGTAGGGGATATTAATATAAAATATACAATAAGGGTAGTGTAATTTCAGATAATCAGCCTATTCACGAAGGCCAGTCATTGTTGCACATTCGCACGTAGCCTACAGTCACAGAAATGCATCTTATTTGGACCATAGACCTTCTTTACATCATGCACGCTAAAGGAACACAACGTATTATCAACGTAGGCAAAAGGGATGTTTATCTCAATGATAAAAGAGGTTTTAAATCAAATAGAATTGATAATGGCTATATATTAATACGTTCAAGTAGAGTATATATGTTTCTCCATGGGAATACATCAGTCTCTCTATACATCAGTCTCTATATACATCAGTCTCTCTATACATCA
The DNA here is from genome assembly GCF_002021735.2 of Oncorhynchus kisutch. Lineage (NCBI taxonomy): Eukaryota > Metazoa > Chordata > Actinopteri > Salmoniformes > Salmonidae > Oncorhynchus > Oncorhynchus kisutch. The sequence continues at coordinate 61,743 of NW_022265751.1, read as the reverse complement.
GTCTCTATATACATCAGTCTCTATATACATCAGTCTCTATATACATCAGTCTCTATATATACATCAGTCTCTATATACATCAGTCTCTATATACATCAGTCTCTATATATACATCAGTCTCTATATATACACCAGTCTCTATATATACATCAGTCTCTATACATACATCAGTCTCTATATATACATCAGTCTCTATATATACATCAGTCTCTATATACATCGGTCTCTATATACACCAGTCTCTATATATACACCAGTCTCTATATATATATCAGTCTCTATATACATCAGTCTCTATATACATCAGTCTCTATATATACACCAGTCTCTATATATATATCACTCTCTATATACATCAGTCTCTATATATACATCAGTCTCTATATACATCCGTCTCTATATATATATCAGTCTCTATATATATATCAGTCTCTATATATTAATACGTTCAAGTAGAGTATATATGTTTCTCCATGGGAATACATCAGTCTCTATATATACATCAGTCTCTATATACATCAGTCTCTATATATTCATTGGTCTCTATATATACATCCGTCTCTATATACATCAGTCTCTATATACATCAGTCTCTATATATATATCAGTCTCTATATACATCAGTCTCGATATATTAAAATGTTCCAGTAGAATATATATGTTTCTCCATGGGAATTGACGAGGTAAGTCTCTATATACATCAGTCTCTCTATATATCCGTCTCTATATATTAATATGTCCTGGGTGGCAGGGTAGCCTAGTGGTTAGAGCATTGGACTAGTAACCGAAAGGTTGCCCGAGCTGACAAGGTACAAATCTGTTGATCTGCCCCTGAACAGGGGGCAGAACTGTTCCTAGGCCATCATTGAAAATAAGAATTTGTTCTTAACTGACTTGCCTAGTTAAATAAAGGTAAAATGAAAAAAAAAAAATTGTTCCAGTAGAGTATATATGTTTCTCCATGGGAATTGGTGAGGTAAGCGTGTGATTTTTCTGTTTACACTTTTCTTGCACTAGATTATTTCTATGACTTTTGAATGACCCTCATGTGCATCAAAAACACAGCATGAACCATAGACCTCTCTTTGAACCAATAAGGACTTAAGTTGATACAAATGATTCCCCTGGGTGTTGCTATATAATGACACATGTAGCTGCTGAAAAAGGTTCACTTGAAGGGTTTATCAAAGATGCTATATGTAACTTTTTTGGGCAACCCGACCAAATTCACATAGAAATATGAGTTATAGACCTGTCATTCGTTCATTGAAAGCAAGTCTAAGACGCTGTGGATTTGTTCTATGTGTGGTATATCTATGCTTCCCGTTCTGAAGTTTTGTTTTTGCCTCTTCTGCTTTCGGTTTTCCACACCAGCTGTTTTCTGTGAACTGTGAAAATATATTTCACAGCGGTTTAGATGGTACAACGATTCTCTACACTTTACATTGCTTGTTTCGTCACTTAAGCTGAAATTAGGTGAACTATTTATTGTCACGTTCTGACCATAGTTCTTGTGTGTTTTCCTCGTTTTAGTGTTGGTCAGGACATGAGCTGGGTGGGCATTCTATGTTGTGTGTCTAGTTTGTCTGTTTCTGTGTTTGGCCTGATATGGTTCTCAATCAGAGGCAGGTGTTAGTCATTGTCTCTGATTGGGAACCATATTTAGGTTGCTTGTTTTGTGTTGGGGTTTGTGGGTGATTGTGTCCTGTCTTTGTGTCTATGCACCAGATAGGACTGTTTTCACATTTGTTGTTTTGTAATTTGAAGTGTTCAGTTGGGATATATTATTAAAGAAGATGAACACTCACCACGCTGCGCTTTGGTCCTCTCTTTCCCAGGACGAAAGCCGATACATTTATTTACATTTTTGTAACCAGGAAATGGCGATGTGATTTGTTAATATTGTTATATATATTAATGGAGCAATATGTAGAAATTACTCTGCCACTTCCTGGTTATAGAAATAGGCTACATTTGATATCTCACTAAAAGGGATTGACTCCTGAGATTAAAAACCTTTTGGGACATTTTTGATCTATTTGTAACATGTAATGACACTTTTTTAAATCATGTTTTTTATTTGCACCCATCATTGCCCAAATAAACATTGTTCTTTGAACCCTTCCTGTTTCTAAGAAATGATTTTGATATGAATATTCCAACAGTATACTGTAGTATGTATCTGGCACAGCAGGAGACAGTCTGTGGTAGACTAGTTTGATTCTCTATTCTCTAGTTTGATTCTCTGTTTCACTCTAATGCCCACCTAAAAGCAAACAGTGCGTTAACAGGCTTGTGATGACGTCACATTGTTCATTGCGTCATGCTCACATCGATACCTCTTTCTGTTTGTGTAACAACTCTCTGACACAATCCATTGGTGGTGCACTCAGTATATTTCAAATCAATGTGGTGAACACTCTTCCATCGTGATCCTGCCTGTGTCAATGAAAGTTCACGACATTTAACTTTAGAGTGATCGTTAATGGATTTCTATCCAGAAACTCCCTTCCTTCTGTCCTTGAATCAGTCTGCACTTGGAATCAGTCTGCATTTGCCTTCAATTAAACAGTCCCCCCCCCCCCCCCCCCCACATATAATAAGGGGCATTATGCAACTCCAGTTAGTCATCGATTGGGTCACATTCAACCAATCAGAAGACCAAATCTTTTACATATACTAAATCTAAAATCGATGAGACTCTATTTTGAAGTGGTTTCAGACTGAATCAGTGACTTGAATCAATGGTGTAAACGGAGCTCTAATCAGTCCACTCTCTTACTGCTCTTATTTACCTATCACTGGTCCTAATGTATTTACGTTTAGCGCCCCCGTGTGGTAACATGGAGTAGTGCCGGTATTGGCAGTGGCTGACATTTCATAACGTAATAACACCTTTGCTTCTCTATAGCTGTTTCCATATTCAGCTTCATGTTAACCGCCATCATGAATGATGACTCAGTATGTACCAGGTGAAAATAGATTAATGTGCTAAAACAAAACAGTATTATCCATGAATTATAAATAACATCATAGACACTGTGCACTCAGGGCTTCTGCCTTGTGTGTGTTGCACTATAGCATAATGACATCACTTAAGACTGCATGTCTTTTTCTCAACCAATGGAAGACAACAGAAATAAGTACCATACAACCAATAGCTGCTGGCCTACATCCCCTAGCCACACCTCAAATATCTATATCCACAATAGACCACTTCAAGGGAACTAGTCTATCTATCTTACCATTATTCCAGACTAGCATTGCGGTACAGGCAGATATACACATTTCTGTGAACTGTAAGGAAAATGGACAAGAAAGTATTCTTCTCCTTCTACCCCCCCCCCCCTCATATACTTTATCCTTCACTCAGTATAGTCAGAAGACCCATAGGCTTCATCCTTCTACCCCCCCCCCCCCCGGAGTCAGTAGACTCATATACTTTATCCTTCACTCAGTATAGTCAGAAGACTCATAGGCTTCATCCTTCTAGCCCCCCCCCCCCGGAGTCAGAAGACTCATAGACTTTATCCTTCACTCAGTATAGTCAGAAGACTCATAGGCTTCATCCTTCTACCCCCCCCCCCCCCATTACAGTCAACGTACACAATAGATGAGGCCACAGGACGACTCTCAGCCCTGAAGGTAATATAGTGGTTGGTAGGGTCTATTCTTATCTGTTGAACCAAATCAGAATATCAATGATTGCTCTCTGACGGAGAGAAAGATGAAAGACGGATATTTTCTATCAGATCAGGTGACTCTTTGATCTTCCAGGTGGGTGACTGACCTATTTCTGTGGCTCTTTTGATCTTCCAGGTGGGTGACTGACCTATTTCTGTGGCTCTTTGGGGCCACAGAAGGGACATCTTTTGCACTTCTTGTACATTAAGCCATTGATGTTGAAAAAAAAACTCTTGACACACACACACACACACACACACACACACACACACACACACACACACACACACACACACACACACACACACACACACACACACACACACACAGCATTACATGTCCTTACTCCTAGTACTACAACCAATTAGAGAAGCACTGTGATGATGAGATATGTTCAGCACGTTCCAGAGAAGGATTCACATTCAGACATCATATTCTCATACCTTTCTCTTACCAACCCATTTCAACTTCAGATAACATTGGGCACAGGTGGATGTCAAGACGTACATCTCATTTTACTCCTGTAGTAAAAGGTTTGTCATTTAGTCATAGAACATATTGGGGAAGCTGATAGTGTGATACTGAACCATGTACTCTCATCATGTGTATAGTATAGAACATCTGTCATGGTGTGTTTGGCATTTGGGCCTCACATGCTTTGATCTATGTTCTGCCCAAGGAACTATGCTCAGTCAGAAATAACATTGGGTTTATTAGACACAGTAGACCGTTTTGGGTATGAATTTAAGAAAGAAACAATCCTATCAAGTCGACCCAAACTTTGACTGAACAGAAGTAAATCGTTTAGGGTTGGCACTACTAACAACACGACTCACTAACAGATTGCTACAACATTTCTAACAACACAGAACTGTGTCAATGCTAGTTTACTGCCTCTAAACTTCTGGCAATTTGCTATGTCAGCACTTTCGTAGTAATAGAATTTGGTGTCTGAATTTAGCTTTGCCGTACCCAGGCAGTGACATGAGGTTGCTAACCCCACAGAAGACATCATGTAGAACAAAAAGTGAACTTCTCGGCTTTGCTTACAGTGCAGATTCAGTATCTTTAACTCTTTGCTTACAGTGCAGATTCAGTATCTTTAACCCTTTACTTACAGTGCAGATTCAGTATATTTAACTCTTTGCTTACAGTGCAGATTCAGTATATTTAACCCTTTACTTACAGTGCAGATTCAGTATATTTAACCCTTTACTTACAGTGCAGATTCAGTATCTTTAACCCTTTACTTACAGTGCAGATTCAGTATATTTAACCCTTTACTTACAGTGCAGATTCAGTATCTTTAACCCTTTACTTACAGTGCAGATTCAGTATCTTTAACTCTTTACTTACAGTGCAGATTCAGTATCTTTAACCCTTTACTTACAGTGCAGATTCAGTATATTTAACTCTTTGCTTACAGTGCAGATTCAGTATCTTTAACCCTTTACTTACAGTGCAGATTCAGTATCTTTAATCCTTTAATTACAGTGCAGATTCAGTATCTTTAATCCTTTACTTACAGTGCAGATTCAGTATCTTTAACTCTTTGCTTTACTTACAGTGCAGATTCAGTATCTTTAACTCTTTGCTTACAGTGCAGATTCAGTATCTTTAACTCTTTGCTTACAGTGCAGATTCAGTATCTTTAATCCTTTACTTACAGTGCAGATTCAGTATCTTTAACTCTTTGCTTTACTTACAGTGCAGATTCAGTATCTTTAACCCTTTACTTACAGTGCAGATTCAGTATCTTTAACCCTTTACTTACAGTGCAGATTCAGTATCTTTAACCATTTACTTACAGTGCAGATTCAGTATCTTTAACCCTTTAAGCTGTACTTTTAAATGCTTTGATCTCAACATTGACCCAAGTCAAAATCCTCCACCACAGGAATCCACTATCGCTGTAGACAACAACATGCAGAATTAAAGGCTCTGTGAAATCTACTATCTCTGTAGACAACAACATGCAGAATTAAAGGCTCTGTGAAATCTACTATCTCTGTAGACAACAACATGCAGAATTAAAGGCTCTGTGAAATCCGCTATCTCTGTAGACAACAACATGCAGAATTAAAGGCTCTGTGAAATCCGCTATCTCTGTAGACAACAACATGCAGAATTAAAGGCTCTGTGAAATCCGCTATCTTTGTAGACAACAACATGCAGAATTAAAGGCTCTGTGAAATCCGCTATCTCTGTAGACAACAACATGCAGAATTAAAGGCACAGTGAAATCCGCTATCTCGGTAGACAACAACATGCAGAATTAAAGGCTCTGTGAAATCTACTATCTCTGTAGACAACAACATGCAGAATTAAAGGCTCTGTGAAATCTACTATCTCTGTAGACAACAACATGCAGAATTAAAGGCTCTGTGAAATCCGCTATCTCTGTAGACAACAACATGCAGAATTAAAGGCTCTGTGAAATCTACTATCTCTGTAGACAACAACATGCAGAATTGAAGGCTCTGTGAAATCCACTATCTCGGTAGACAACAACATGCAGAATTGAAGGCTCTGTGAAATCCACTATCTCTGTAGACAACAACATGCAGAATTAAAGGCTCTGTGAAATCCGCTATCGCTGTAGACAACAACATGCAGAATTGAAGGCTCTGTGAAATCCACTATCTCGGTAGACAACAACATGCAGAATTGAAGGCTCTGTGAAATCCACTATCTCAGTAGACAACAACATGCAGCTCTAAAGTATCGGTGCTCGGCTTGACGCTGTTGCCGTAGAAACGTGTTTTAGCACTGGGCCGGATCTAATGTGGTTCCATACGAGACATGCTGTGCATGGAGAGATATGCACGTTTGTGGCTGTCTTGTGCTGTGGAGTAGAAGTGGTCCTCCCTCTCTGGCGTGGAATCAGCCCTGTCCTGTCTGTGGTGAGAGTGAGGGAGTAGAAGAGAGAGAGGATATGGGGGGAGCGGGGTTGAGAACGAGACAGAGAAAGAAATGTGAGAATGAGAGAGAGTTAGGCACCTGTTTTCCCTCTGAGATGCTTTTATTCCACACTGCTACACTGATGGCTTCAGCCCATCAACTCCAGTAACTTGGCAGTTTAGTCCATCTCAGACAGATGTGGCAACTCCCACTCCCAACTACTCCCAGAGGCCTGGGTAACTCTCCCCGTAAATGGTTTATGGAGGCCTGGAGCACTCTCCTGGAATATGGTTTATAGAGGCCTGTGGCATTCTCTTGGTATATGGTTTATAGAGGCCTGGGGCACTCTCCTGGTACATGGTATATAGAGGCCTGGAGCACTCTCCTGGTACATGGTATATAGAGGCCTGGAGCACTCTCCTGGTACATGGTTTATAGTGGCCGCGGGCACTCTCCTGGTACATGGTTTAATAGAGGCCTGGGGCACTCTCCTGGTACATGGTTTATAGAGGCCTGGGGCACTCTCCTGGTACATGGTTTATAGAGGCCTGGAGCACTCTCCTGGTACATGGTATACGAATTGCAAAAATCGCTGAAGTTGGAGACTTTTATCTCCCTCACCAACTTCAAACATCAGCTATCTGAGCAGCTAACCGATCGCTGCAGCTGTACATAGTCTATTGGTAAATAGCCCACCCTTTTCACCTACCTCATCCCCGTACTGTTTCTATTTATTTACTTTTCTGCTCTTCTGCACACCAATATCTCTACCTGTACATGACCATCTGATCTTTTATCACTCCAGTGTTAATCTGCAAAATTGTAATTATTTGCCTACCTCCTCATGCCTTTTGCACACATTGTATATAGACCCCCCCTTCGTTTTCTACTGTGTTATTGACTTGTTAATTGTTTACTCCATGTGTAACTCTTTGTTGTATGCTCACACTGCTATGCTTTATCTTGGCCAGGTCGCAGTTGCAAATGAGAACTTGTTCTCAACTAGCCTCCCTGGTTAAATAAAGGTGAAATAAATAAATAAATAAAAAAATTAAATATAGAGACCTGGAGCACTCTCCTGGTACATGGTTTATAGAGGCCTGGAGCACTCTCCCGCTACATGGTATATAGAGGCCTGGAGCACTCTCCTGGTACATGGTGTATAGAGGCATGGTGCACTCTCCCGCTACATGGTATATAGAGGCCTGGAGCACTCTCCTGGTACATGGTTTATAGAGGGCTGGGTCACTCTCCTGGTACATGGTATATAGATGCATGGAGCACTCTCCTGGTACATGGTTTAATAGAGGCCTGGAGCACTCTCCTGGTACATGGTATATAGAAGGCTGGGTCACTCTCCTGGTACATGGTATATAGAGGGCTGGGGCACTCTCCTGGTACATGGTTTAATAGAGGCCTGGAGCACTCTCCTGGTACATGGTATATAGATGCATGGAGCACTCTCCTGGTACATGGTATATAGAGGGCTGGGTCACTCTCCTGGTACTTGGTTTAATAGAGGCCTGGTGCACTCTCCTGGTACATGGTATATAGAGAGCTGGGTCACTCTCCTGGTACATGGTTTATAGAGGCCTGGGGCCATGGTTACTATACTATCATCTTATTCTAATTTACTGAAACCACAGTCATCATCCTGATCATTGCAGATGACAATATGAACGTCATACTGAAAAGATGGAGATGGTAATCATCCACATTCACCTTTAAACACCTCTTCAGAAGATCCCAGGGCCTTGACCCCTAACACTCACTTCATAAAACGTCTGTCATTATTTACACTCACAGGTTTATTAAAAAGCATGTCCACAAGTAATGACGAGTCATTGTGAGTCAGCGTTTCCATAAGGCTGTGCAGAGCAGGGCATTGTGATGATAATAGGCAGGCCATGTTCTCTTCAGAGTCAATGACTTATGGGTGGGGAGGGATTTTATCTATTCAATGGAACCTACACACCAGCCAGCTTCGGAATGAAGGGTTCCCAAAGGTCACCAGCCATAGATGAGAATGAGCTTTTAGATTGGCACTGCTCATTCTACTCACAGACAACAGGCTATTAGATTGGCACTGCTCATTCTACTCACAGACAACAGGCTATTAGATTGGCACTGCTCATTCTACTCACAGACAACAGGCTATTAGATTGGCACTGCTCATTCTACTCACAGACAACAGGCTATTAGATTGGCACTGCTCATTCTACTCACAGACAACAGGCTATTAGATTGGCACTGCTCATTCTACTCACAGACAACAGGCTATTAGATTGGCACTGCTCATTCTACTCACAGACAACAGGCTATTAGATTGGCACTGCTCATTCTACTCACAGACAACAGGCTATTAGATTGGCACTGCTCATTCTACTCACAGACAACAGGCTATTAGATTGGCACTGCTCATTCTACTCACAGACAACAGGCTATTAGATTGGCACTGCTCATTCTACTCACAGACAACAGGCTATTAGATTGGCACTGCTCATTCTACTCACAGACAACAGGCTATTAGATTGGCACTGCTCATTCTACTCACAGACAAAAGGCTTTTAAAGCTCATATAAATTCAAACTATTTCTGTTCTCTTTTGTGCTGGTGATGCACCTCATGTCTTTGACTTCATAAAACATCTACCTCCTGCTCAGTGAGACATCCCCTGAAGGTTCCATTGAACCCCTCTGAAAAGACTTGTTGTTGTTGTTGCAGAAACATGTCGACTGAAGGCATTAACCTGTGCTTTGATTATAGTCTACTACTGTGTGGATTATGGAAGGTTGATTCTCAGATATCTAACCAGCGACTTCATAAAAACAGTATGTCTCTTGTCAAATCTGTTTGTTTATCTGCTTGACAAACTTTACCTCTTTCACTCAGTATAGTCAGAAGACCCATAGGCTTTATCCTCCACTCAGTATAGTCAGAAGACTCATAGACTTTATCCTTCACTCAGTATAGTCAGAAGACCCATAGGCTTTATCCTTCACTCAGTATAGTCAGAAGACCCATAGGCTTTATCCTTCACTCAGTATAGTCAGAAGACTCATAGACTTTATCCTTCACTCAGTATAGTCAGAAGACTCATAGGCTTTATCCTTCACTCAGTATAGTCAGAAGATTCATAGGCTTCATCCTTCACTCAGTATAGTCAGAAGACTCATAGGCTTATCCTTCACTCAGTATAGTCAGAAGACTCATAGAATTCATCCTTCACTCAGTATAGTCAGAAGACTCATAGACTTCATCCTTCACTCAGTATAGTCAGAAGACTCATAGGCTTTATCCTTCACTCAGCATAGTCAGAAGACCCATAGGCTTTATCCTTCACTCAGTATAGTCAGAAGACCCATAGGCTTTATCCTTCACTCAGTATAGTCAGAAGACTCATAGGCTTTATCCTTCACTCAGTATAGTCAGAAGACTCATAGACTTTATCCTTCACTCAGTATAGTCAGAAGACTCATAGGCTTTATCCTTCACTCAGTATAGTCAGAAGACTCATAGACTTCATCCTTCACTCAGTATAGTCAGAAGACTCATAGGCTTTATCCTTCACTCAGTATAGTCAGAAGACTCATAGACTTTATCCTTCACTCAGTATAGTCAGAAGACTCATAGACTTTATCCTTCACTCAGTATAGTCAGAAGACTCATAGACTTCATCCTTCACTCAATATAGTCAGAAGACTCATTGGCTTCATCCTTCACTCAGTATAGTCAGAAGACTCATAGGCTTCATCCTTCACTCAGTATAGTCAGAAGACTCATAGGCTTCAGCCTTTACTCAGTATAGTCAGAAAACTCATAAGCTTCAGCCTTCACTCAGTATAATCAGAAGACTCATAGACTTTATCCTTCACTCAGTATAGTCAGAAGACTCATAGACTTCATCCTTCACTCAGTATAGTCAGAAGACTCATAGGCTTCAGCCTTCACTCAGTATAGTCAGAAGACTCATAGGCTTCATCCTTCACTCAGTATAGTCAGAAGACTCATAGGCTTCATCCTTCACTCAGTATAGTCAGAAGACTCATAGGCTTCATCCTTCACTCAGTATAGTCAGAAGACTCATAGGCTTTATCCTTCACTCAGTATAGTCAGAAGACTCATAGGCTTATCCTTCACTCAGTATAGTCAGAAGACTCATAGGCTTTATCATTCACTCAGTATAGTCAGAAGACTCATAGATGTTATTCTTCACTCAGTATAGTCAGAAGACTCATAGGCTTCATCCTTCACTCAGTATAGTCAGAAGACTCATAGGCTTCAGCCTTCACTCAGTATAGTCAGAAGACTCATAGGCTTCATCCTTCACTCAGTATAGTCAGAAGACTCATAGGCTTCAGCCTTTACTCAGTATAGTCAGAAAACTCATAAGCTTCAGCCTTCACTCAGTATAATCAGAAGACTCATAGACTTTATCCTTCACTCAGTATAGTCAGAAGACTCATAGACTTCATCCTTCACTCAGTATAGTCAGAAGACTCATAGGCTTCAGCCTTCACTCAGTATAGTCAGAAGACTCATAGGCTTCAGCCTTCACTCAGTATAGTCAGAAGACTCATAGGCTTCAGCCTTCACTCAGTATAGTCAGAAGACCCATAGGCTTTATCCTTCACTCAGTATAGTCAGAAGACTCATAGGCTTCATCCTTCACTCAGTATAGTCAGAAGACTCATAGGCTTCAGCCTTTACTCAGTATAGTCAGAAAACTCATAAGCTTCAGCCTTCACTCAGTATAATCAGAAGACTCATAGACTTTATCCTTCACTCAGTATAGTCAGAAGACTCATAGACTTCATCCTTCACTCAGTATAGTCAGAAGACTCATAGGCTTCAGCCTTCACTCAGTATAGTCAGAAGACTCATAGGCTTCAGCCTTCACTCAGTATAGTCAGAAGACTCATAGGCTTCAGCCTTCACTCAGTATAGTCAGAAGACCCATAGGCTTTATCCTTCACTCAGTATAGTCAGAAGACTCATAGGCTTCATCCTTCACTCAGTATAGTCAGAAGACTCATAGGCTTCATCCTTCACTCAGTATAGTCAGAAGACTCATAGGCTTCATCCTTCACTCAGTATAGTCAGAAGACTCATAGGCTTCATCCTTCACTCAGTATAGTCAGAAGACTCATAGGCTTCATCCTTCACTCAGTATAGTCAGAAGACTCATAGGCTTCATCCTTCACTCACTATAGTCAGAAGACTCATAGGCTTCATCCTTCACTCAGTATAGTCAGAAGACTCATAGACTTCATCCTTCACTCAGTATAGTCAGAAGACTCATATGCTTCATCCTTCACTCAGTATAGTCAGAAGACTCATAGACTTCATCCTTCACTCAGTATAGTCAGAAGACTCATAGGCTTTATCCTTCACTCAGTATAGTCAGAAGACTCATAGGCTTTATCCTTCACTCAGTATAGTCAGAAGACTCATAGACTCTATCCTTCACTCAGTATAGTCAGAAGACTCATAGGCTTCATCCTTCACTCAGTATAGTCAGAAGACTTATAGGCTTCAGCCTTCACTCAGTATAGTCAGAAGACTCATAGGCTTCAGCCTTCACTCAGTATAGTCAGAAGACTCATAGGCTTCAGCCTTCACTCAGTATAGTCAGAAGACTCATAGGCTCCAGCCTTCACTCAGTATAGTCAGAAGACTCATAGGCTTCAGCCTTCACTCAGTATAGTCAGAAGACTCATAGGCTTCAGCCTTCACTCAGTATAGTCAGAAGACTCATAGGCTTCATCCTTCACTCAGTATAGTCAGAAGACTCATAGGCTTCATCCTTCACTCAGTATAGTCAGAAGACTCATAGGCTTCATCCTTCACTCAGTATAGTCAGAAGACTCATAGGCTCCAGCCTTCACTCAGTATAGTCAGAAGACTCATAGGCTTCATCCATCAAGAGGTTCTGCTAACCTATTAATGTCTCCTCTGAGGCTCTCTGTCTCTTGTCAAGATTATGAAGAAAACCACAACAATCCTCTATTTCTGATGAAGGTGAAGTAACATCATTGTTTCAGTCCTGCTACCATGGGTCAACTCTAGTTATTCCACATGAAGGCACAGTTAGGATTGGCTGACACCTTTCAACATGTAAACAAAGTGAAGCCTTGAATATAAAGCATCTCCATAAGACTTTAGTTGACTGGTTCATCCTGAGGTATGGGCCTGTACGCAGTGAATGAATTCTGGCCTCAATATGGAAGTGTATTTTACGTTGTTGACTCAAACATTTGCTGCTGCTACAAGGGGTTGTGAAGTGTTTTCTTGTGATGTGACTCCTCACGGTTCCTGTTTCTGGCAGCAGAGAGAAGAGCTGTATGTAATAAAGGTTTCAAGTGGGTTTTTCCGTTTTTTAAATTTTTAAATTTTACCTTTATTTAACCAGGTAGGCAAGTTGAGAACAAGTTCTCATTTACAATTGCGACCTGGCCAAGATAAAGCAAAGCAGTTCGACAGATAAAACGACACAGAGTTACACATGGAGTAAAAACAAACATACAGTCAATAATGCAGTATAAACAAGTCTATATACAATGTGAGCAAATGAGGTGAGAAGGGAGGTAAAGGCAAAAAAGGCCATGATGGCAAAGTAAATACAATATAGCAAGTAAAACACTGGAATGGTAGTTTTGCAATGGAAGAATGTGCAAAGTAGAAATAAAAATAATGGGGTGCAAAGGAGCAAAATAAATAAATAAATAAAAATTAAATACAGTTGGGAAAGAGGTAGTTGTTTGGGCTAAATTATAGGTGGGCTATGTACAGGTGCAGTAATCTGTGAGCTGCTCTGACAGTTGGTGCTTAAAGCTAGTGAGGGAGATAAGTGTTTCCAGTTTCAGAGATTTTTGTAGTTCGTTCCAGTCATTGGCAGCAGAGAACTGGAAGGAGAGGTGGCCAAAGAAAGAATTGGTTTTGGGGGTGACTAGAGAGATATACCTGCTGGAGCGTGTGCTACAGGTGGGAGATGCTATGGTGACCAGCGAGCTGAGATAAGGGGGGACTTTACCTAGCAGGGTCTTGTAGATGACATGGAGCCAGTGGGTTTGGCGACGAGTATGAAGCGAGGGCCAGCCAACGAGAGCGTACAGGTCGCAATGGTGGGTAGTATATGGGGCTTTGGTGATAAAACGGATTGCACTGTGATAGACTGCATCCAATTTGTTGAGTAGGGTATTGGAGGCTATTTTGTAAATGACATCGCCAAAGTCGAGGATTGGTAGGATGGTCAGTTTTACAAGGGTATGTTTGGCAGCATGAGTGAAGGATGCTTTGTTGCGAAATAGGAAGCCAATTCTAGATTTAACTTTGGATTGGAGATGTTTGATATGTGTCTGGAAGGAGAGTTTACAGTCTAACCACTAACCACTTATTCTAAGTCAGAGCCGTCCAGAGTAGTGATGTTGGACAGGCGGGTAGGTGCAGGTAGCGATCGGTTGAAGAGCATGCAATGAATGAACGGTAATGCAACGGTAATGAATAAAAAAACATTTAAACTCTGCATCTCATCTCTGTGACTCTAAAATATGACTCGCAAACCCAGCAGAGAAAATAACTCTGCACCTCATCTCTCTGACTCTAAACTCTGACTCACAAACCCAGCAGAGAAAATAACTCTGCACCTCATCTCTCTGACTCTAAAATATGACTCACTTAAACCCAGCAGAGAAAATAACTCTGCATCTCATCTCTCTGACTCTAAAATATGACTCACAAAAACCCAGCAGAGAAAATAACTCTGCATCTTACCTCTCTGACTCTAAACTATGACTCACAATCCCAGCAGAGGGCTTCTTTATGCACGGCACAGACATGAGTCTGAGATGTGTAAGCAACAGGATAGTAATCCTCCGCTAAAGCTGATGTGACATTGTCACTTCACCGTGGTGCACAGCCAGGAGATGGGCCACACACCCAGGGGATCGGCCTCCTGTTCTTCTGAGCTAGCTGCACCTTTTAGACGGCCATGAAATGATATAGGCTTAGGGAGTTGGGGAGTGACACGTGAGGACAGTCGGCGCGGAGACTGTCGGCACGGAGACGAGACTAACCAAATACATTTCCCCAGCCTCACAGCCATAGCAATAGCTTAATGTGGCTTGAAATTTGAATTCTATTTTCAGGAGGCGCTGCTCTACACAGCCAAGACCCAATCTTTTTTTACCTGAAACCCATGAAATCAAGACATTCAGCCACCGGTGGCTCGATAGAACATGAGGATGCAGGGGTTTATTTTATTACCTGTTAGCAAAGACAGTAAACCAAGAAAAAGAATGAAAATGAACCTATTGCCAACCTTAATACAGTAGGGATGGATTGGAACACTTGGTCATTGGTAAATAAAACGGTACTGTACATTGACAATGTGATGTGGGAGGCTGTGAATGGTACTGTACATTAACAATGTGATGTGGGAGGCTGTGAATGGTACTGTACATTAACAATGTGATGTGGGAGGCTGTGAATGGTACTGTACTGTAACAATGTGATGTGGGAGGCTGTGAATGGTACTGTACTGTAACAATGTGATGTGGGAGGCTGTGAATGGTACTGTACTGTAACAATGTGGTGTGGGAGGCTGTGAATGGTACTGTATATTAACAATGTGATGTGGGAGTCTGTGAATGGTACTGTATATTAACAATGTGATGTGGGAGGCTGTGAATGGTACTGTACATTAACAATGTGATGTGGGAGGCTGTGAATGGTACTGTACATTAACAATGTGGTGTGGGAGGCTGTGAATGGTACTGTACTGTAACAATGTGATGTGGGAGGCTGTGAATGGTACTGTACATTAACAATGTGATGTGGGAGGCTGTGAATGGTACTGTACATTAACAATGTGATGTGGGAGGCTGTGAATGGTACTGTACATTAACAATGTGGTGTGGGAGGCTGTGAATGGCACTGTACTGTAACAATGTGATGTGGGAGGCTGTGAATGGTACTGTACTGTAACAATGTGGTGTGGGAGGCTGTGAATGGTACTGTACATTAACAATGTGATGTGGGAGTCTGTGAATGGTACTGTATATTAACAATGTGATGTGGGAGGCTGTGAATGGTACTGTACATTAACAATGTGGTGTGGGAGGCTGTGAATGGTACTGTATATTAACAATGTGATGTGGGAGGCTGTGAATGGTACTGTACAATGTGGCTGCAGGGTAGCCTAGTGGTTAGAGTGGAGGGGCGGCAGGGTAGCCTAGTGGTTAGAGTGTTGGACTAGTAACCGGAAGGTTGCAAGTTTAAACCCCCGAGCTGACAAGGTACAAATCTGTCGTTCTGCCCCTGAACAGTTAGTTAACCCACTGTTCCTAGGCCGTCATTGAAAATAAGAATTTGTTCTTAACTGACTTGCCTGGTTAAATAAAGGTAAAATAAAATGTGATGTGGGAGGCTGTGAATGGTACTGTATGTGAGAAGGGGTTAATGGTGTGTTTTTCGGAGCAGTTCTAAGATACATATTTGAAAGCCATTAGGTGAAATAACCCAAATTAGGACCTATTGGGATCTATTACAGTACCCAGTGCAACCACACAGGAAACAGTCCCTATTGCCCGAGGGCGTCATTTCAACTCTCCTAACGCCAGGTCCCTCTCACTCTAAATGAGATGGAAGAATTTAGGACGACGTTTTCCTCCCGGCTGAATTATTTCACCTCTATGTAACCTTCATGTGATTGGATAGAAACACAGGAAGTAGTTCCACCCTCAACTGAATGCGTCCAATCTCAGAGGTGCCAGTGGTGCCGGATTGGGTTTATGGGGTTATGGGGGGTTTGGGTGTTGAATTAGGAGCAGCTACATCCTATCTTTAACATTTTACTCAAAGTGAGTATATATAAGCATTCATAAACCCCTTATGAAACCAGTCATAACCCCCTTATGAAACCAGTCATAACACCTTTGTGTAATCAGTCATAGCACCGTTATGAAACCAGTCATAACATCGTTATGAAACCAGTCATAACACCTGTATGAAACTAGTAATAACATCTTTATGAAACCATTCATAACACCTATATGAAATCATTCATAACACCTTTATGAAACCATTCATAACACCTTTATGAAACCATTCATAACACCTTTATGAAACCATTCATAACACCTTTATGAAACCAGTCATAACACCTTTATGAAACCAGTCATAACACCTATATGAAACGAGTAATAACACCTTTATGAAACCAGTCATAACACCTATATGAAACGAGTAATAACACCTTTATGAAACCAGCCATAACACCTTTATGAAACCAGTCATAACACCTTTATGAAATCGGTCATAGCACCTTTATGAAACCAGTCATAGCACCTTTATGTGTGTTTCGGTATCATTCATAACAACCTTCCTAATACAGTTGTTAGAGCTACATCTCCTTGTGGGGACCGTGTGAGATTGTATGGGACATGACTCCATGTTGACTTCTGGCCCTAACTGTGGTGGCCCCGACTGACCCAACTTTTCAGAGGCTACCAACAAAAACAAAATGAGTGAATATGTAAAGCAGTAATAATGTGTCGTCAAGCGTATTGACTCTGGCACAGAGCTCAGACAGTGAGTGTGGCTCCCTGAGGCTCACCTCTGACAGATAGATTTTGGTCTGACTGGTGAGTAATGTCTGGAGACCACTGTCTGACTGGCTTCTGTCTCTTTACATCTCTTTACTGATCTAGGATTTCCCCAGTGAGTGTACAGCATGCTAGCAGCGCACTTGGGAATCAAATGAAAAGCTTGATAACGAGACTTGTTTTTCAAGTGAATATGAAGAAGTCAGACAATAAATCTAAATATTTATCGTTGATGAGTTAATTATGGATATGCCAATTAATATTTGATATCCCAAACTAGACTCACAGTCCCATAACTTAAGCATCTTGCCAGCTTTCATTGTTGGTCCTCTCAAGCTCTTGGACAGCATGACATATGATAACTCACATTCCATAACACAGAATAAACCACATGTGATGTATATTCAACACATATACTGCATCTCATGACATTACTTCTTACGTGATGTTCTTCTATGCCCAAACATCAATTTTAACATCTCTCTCTCTCTTTACCTACCTACCTACCTACCTACCTACCTACCTACCTACCTACCTACCTACCTACCTACCTACCTACCTCCCTCCCTCCCTCCCTCCCTCCCTCCCTCCCTCCCTCCCTCTCTCTCTCTCTCTCTCTCTCTCTCTCTCTCTCTCTCTCTCTCTCTCTCTACCTCTCTCTCTCTCTCTCTCTCTCTCTCGCTCTCTCTATGGCCTGTTTATTAGGTACACCCATCTAGTACTGAGTCGGACCTGGACACAGTCCAGTGTTGGAGATCGCGTGCCCACTTGCGCTGCTTCTTCTTGTTTTTTGTTGATAGGAGTGGAACCCAGTATGTGGTTGTCTGCTGCAATACCCCATCCGTGACAAGGACTGACAAATTGTGCATTCCTAGATGCCGTTCTGCACACCACTGTTGTACTGCGACGTTATTTGCCTGTTTGTGGCCCGCCTGTTAGCTTGCACGAATCTTGTCATTCTCCTCTCTCATCAACGAGCTGTTTCCACCCACAGGACGGCCACTGACTGGAAGGTTTTTTGTTGCACCATTCTCTGTAAACCCTAGACGTGCCTGTAAAGCCCAGGAGGCCTGGCGTTTCTGAGATAGTGGAACCGGCACGCCTGGCACCGGCGATCATGCAACGCTTAAAGTCGCTTCGGTCACTCGTTTCCTACGTTTAATCGAACAGTAACCGAATGCTCCATGCCTGTCTGCCTGCTTTATGTAGCAAGCCACGCCCACTTGAATCACTGTCTGTAGGAGGGAACCATTTTCATGTCTGTAGCAATGCTCACTCTTCTCATTCTGTCTGTAGCAATACTCAGTCTTCTCTCATTCTGTCTGTAGCAATACTCAGTCTTCTCATTCTCTGTAGTATTACTGATGACCTATGTCTGTCATAGTCAGCCCCGTTCTCCCTTCATGATGTAGTACAATTCCCTTCTGTAACAGAAAGGTAACCCACTTTACGTTCTGGCTATGCCTCCTGGAATGTGTTGCATGTATTAACAGACATTTTTTTTTCATAATTTGTTTGTTTTATATGTCACAGATGGCGATTGATTATGACATCAGGTTCTTAGAAACGAGCGCCAAGTCCAGCCTGAACGTGGAAGAGGTGAGTTCTGTTCAGTACTATTCATTCATACCTATTTTAATTCTTCTCTCAATCTTTTCATTGAAACAGGACGTTTTCTCTTATAAACTGTCCGTGAAGTAGACGTTTGTTTCTTTGACCACACTGAGAAGAGACATAATGACGAGACTCAACAGAAACATTGTGATCTTATGTTGTTTAGCAGATGATGCTCATATGGTGCCTAATAAACTGTCCGGTGAATAAACTGCCCCCCCCCCTCTCTCTTCCCCATCTGTCTCTTTCTCTCTATGGTGCGGAGATGACTGTCAACTATCAGTGCATTGTTTTTCCCATGGTTTCTTCTGGATTAATCCTCAAAATTCTACCTGCAATGTCTGATAAATAAAGCAGGCATTATAATTTATGACAAGGGCTGTGTTTTAGAGTTCTGTGTGGCATCCTATAAAACTCCACATGATTCAGCAGAGCTGATGTAGAGCTGATGTAGAGCTGATGCAGAGCTGATGTAGAGCTGATGTAGAGCTGATACAGAGCTGATGCAGAGCTGATGTAGAGCTGATGTAGAGCTTATGTAGAGCTGATACAGAGCTGATACAGAGCTGATGTAGAGCTGATGCAGAGCTGATGTAGAGCTGATGTAGAGCTGATACAGAGCTGATGTAGAGCTGATGTAGAACTGATGTAGAGCTGATATAGACAGGTCTGATGAATTAGACAGGTCTGATGAATTAGACAGGTCTGATGAATTAGACAGGTCTGGTGAATTAGACAGGTCTGATGAATTAGACAGGTCTGATGCTGAAAAAGAAAGGACATTATTGCCTACTTCACATATGCTTTTCTTTTTGCTAAATAGTAGTGTGTAGTCCCAGTAGTTAGCTACACCACTATATAGCTAAATAGTAGTGTGTAGTTCCAGTAGTTAGCTACACCACTATATAGCTAAATAGTAGTGTGTAGTTCCAGTAGATAGCTACACCACTATATAGCTAAATAGTAGCGTGTAGTTCCAGTAGTTAGCTACACCACTATATAGCTAAATAGTAGTGTGTAGTCCCAGTAGTTAGCTACACCACTATATAGCTACATAGTAGTGTGTAGTTCCAGTAGTTAGCTACACCACTATATAGCTAAATAGTAGTGTGTAGTCCCAGTAGTTAGCTACACCACTATATAGCTAAAAAGTAGTGTGTAGTCCCAGTAGTTAGCTACACCACTATATAGCTAAATAGTAGTGTGTAGTCCCAGTAGTTAGCTACACCACTATATAGCTAAAAAGTAGTGTGTAGTCCCAGTAGTTAGCTACACCACTATATAGCTAAAAAGTAGTGTGTAGTCCCAGTAGTTCACTACACCACTATATAGCTAAATAGTAGTGTGTAGTCCCAGTAGTTCACTACACCACTATATAGCTAAATAGTAGTGTGTAGTCCCAGTAGTTAGCTACACCACTATATAGCTAAAAAGTCGTGTGTAGTCCCAGTAGTTAGATACACCACTATATGACTAAAAAATGGCGTGGGACTCCCAATCACGGCCGGTTGTGATACATCCTGGAATCGAACCAGGACCTGTAGTGACACCTCTAGCACTGAGATGCAGTGCCTTCGACCGCCTGGTGCCACTCGGGAGCCACAACGCCGGTCTTATTTCAGATGTATGACTTTGTCAACTGTTGTCACGACATACACTACTGACTGCTTGTGACATTCTGCATTCTTTAATCATTTAAATAGCTGTAAAGACAGAATTATGAGGGAAGAGTTCATATGGACCGCTCACTAACTCACTGATATCTTTACTGACTACCTAGAGCTACTCCACCTTATTCTATCAAATGGTACATAAAGGAGGTTCATTGTATCATCGTGTTGTCAACAATTGAACAGCAGCACCTCTATAATAGACTGAGCTAATGAATAAAGTCTGCTGAAAAGAAACTTCAAATCAATGGCTGAGTCCTAATTGCAGAAAACTAAGGTCCACAGACAGAATTGATTGCATTTTCCATGCAGCAGCGGATTTAATCAAACCAAAGTGTGTGGGGAAATAAATGAATAATGAATTTTGAGAAAATGACTAGGCAATTTGCTGTCGATACAGATAGCCTCACAATGTAATTTCATACTGCATAATCTTATATTCTACAGAGTGAACTCATGAGTAGTGCACTTCAGATGAGTGCAAACTCTCATTTCTGTCACACAACAGTCCCAAGCCATGGCATTTATCAAGAGTCAACTTTACTCTGTCTGAATTGTCCAAGAGCTGGGAGCTATAAATTGTGTGGATCTATAGCAGGAAAACCTTATTACAGGTCCTGCATGAGGATTGAGCCATAGACAGTCCCTTTGATATTGAGAGGCCCTCTGATGTAGTGATCAAATATAGTGGGCCAAAGTGGTTTCTGTCTTCAAAGAAATTGGTAGTCTTATGGATTGACAGTGGTCTAGTCAGAAATGTTCATACCTCGTGGAGTGCTTTTCTGAGAGATATGGTCTGATGAAAATAGTCATGATCCGTAGAGGTAGATAGTTTGTTGATAAGGGAAAATGTGTGCTGAACCCGACGCTACAGAAGACGAGATGCTAGCTAGCAGGTTGACAGGCTGTCCTTACACTGCTTTACCTCCAATCTCCTGCATTTGGGAACTGTCACCGGCACGCATCGCTGATGTGGGGAACTACTGTGACAGCTCTAACAAAACTGAGACAGCATGGGCTCCAACTAGAAGGTGAACAACAAACTCTCGTAGGGATAATGAGAAATGAACGGGAGCCGCAAACATGGATGTTCGATGGACATCTCCCCGGTGAGACATGATGGAGTGGTGTGTGTGTGTATGCATGCAGAAGGACGAAGGACAGCCTGGGGGACAGATGGAAGATTCACTTAGAACCCAGACATGTCTCTTCACATGGCGATCAGGGACCTCCCCTGTCAGGACAGCACTAAAGTGAGAAGGGAAGGAGAGAAAATCAACATTGGCTCACCCATGCTGGCCTTTTACAGCCTTACGGATTGATTTTCAGTACATCAGCTCCAGGTCTGTGTGTCTGTGGCAGGGTTGATTTCAGATTGGCTCCAGGTCTGTGTGTCTGTGGCAGGGTTGATTTCAGATTGGTTCCAGGTCTGTGTGTCTGTGGCAGATTGATTTCAGATTGGTTTCAGGTCTGTGTGTCTGTGGCAGGGTTGATTTCAGATTGGTTTCAGGTCTGTGTGTCTGTGGCAGGGTTGATTTCAGATTGGTTCCAGGTCTGTGTCTCTGTGGCAGGGTTGATTTCAGATTGGTTCCAGGTCTGTGTGTCTGTGGCAGGGTTGATTTCAGATTGGCTCCAGGTCTGTGTGTCTGTGGCAGGGTTGATTTCAGATTGGTTCCAGGTCTGTGTGTCTGTGGCAGGGTAGATTTCAGATTGGTTTCAGGTCGGTGTGTCTGTGGCAGGGTTGATTTCAGATTGGTTCCAGGTCTGTGTGTCTGTGGCAGGGTTAATTTCAGATTGGTTCCAGGTCTGTGTGTCTGTGGCAGGGTTGATTTTAGATTGGTTCCAGGTCTGTGTGTCTGTGGCAGAGTTGATTTCAGATTGGTTCCAGGTCTGTGTGTCTGTGGCAGGGTTGATTTCAGATTGGTTCCAGGTCTGTGTCTCTGTGGCAGGGTTGATTTCAGATTGGTTCCAGGTCTGTGTGTCTGTGGCAGAGTTGATTTCAGATTGGTTCCAGGTCTGTGTGTCTGTGGCAGGGTTGATTTCAGATTGGTTCCAGGTCTGTGTGTCTGTGGCAGGGTTGATTTCAGATTGGTTTCAGGTCTGTGTGTCTGTGGCAGGGTTGATTTCAGATTGGTTCCAGGTCTGTGTGTCTGTGGCAGGGTTGATTTCAGATTGGTTCCAGGTCTGTGTGTCTGTGGCAGGGTTGATTTTAGATTGGTTCCAGGTCTGTGTGTCTGTGGCAGA
Source organism: Oncorhynchus kisutch (assembly GCF_002021735.2). NCBI lineage: Eukaryota > Metazoa > Chordata > Actinopteri > Salmoniformes > Salmonidae > Oncorhynchus > Oncorhynchus kisutch. The sequence continues at coordinate 39,026 of NW_022265751.1, read as the reverse complement.
GTTGATTTCAGATTGGTTCCAGGTCTGTGTGTCTGTGGCAGGGTTGATTTCAGATTGGTTCCAGGTCTGTGTCTCTGTGGCAGGGTTGATTTCATATTGGTTCCAGGTCTGTGTGTCTGTGGCAGGGTTGATTTCAGATTGGTTCCAGGTCTGTGTCTCTGTGGCAGGTTTGATTTCAAATTGGTTCCAGGTCTGTGTGTCTGTGGCAGAGTTGATTTCAGATTGGTTCCAGGTCTGTGTGTCTGTGGCAGATTGATTTCAGACTGGTTTCAGGTCTGTGTGTCTGTGGCAGGGTTGATTTCAGATTGGTTCCAGGTCTGTGTGTCTGTGGCAGGCTTGATTTCAGATTGGTTCCAGGTCTGTGTGTCTGTGGCAGGGTTGATTTTAGATTGGTTCCAGGTCTGTGTGTCTGTGGCAGAGTTGATTTCAGATTGGTTCCAGGTCTGTGTGTCTGTGGCAGGGTTGATTTCAGATTGGTTCCAGGTCTGTGTCTCTGTGGCAGGGTTGATTTCAGATTGGTTCCAGGTCTGTGTGTCTGTGGCAGGGTTGATTTCAGATTGGCTCCAGGTCTGTGTGTCTGTGGCAGGGTTGATTTCAGATTGGTTCCAGGTCTGTGTGTCTGTGGCAGAGTTGATTTCAGATTGGTTTCAGGTCTGTGTGTCTGTGGCAGGGTTGATTTCAGATTGGTTCCAGGTCTGTGTGTCTGTGGCAGGGTTGATTTTAGATTGGTTCCAGGTCTGTGTGTCTGTGGCAGAGTTGATTTCAGATTGGTTCCAGGTCTGTGTGTCTGTGGCAGGGTTGATTTCAGATTGGTTCCAGGTCTGTTTGTCTGTGGCAGGGTTGATTTCAGATTGGTTCCAGGTCTGTGTGTCTGTGGCAGAGTTGATTTCAGATTGGTTCCAGGTCTGTGTGTCTGTGGCAGGGTTGATTTCAGATTGGTTCCAGGTCTGTTTGTCTGTGGCAGAGTTGATTTCAGATTGGTTCCAGGTCTGTTTGTCTGTGGCAGGGTTGATTTCAGATTGGTTCCAGGTCTGTGTGTCTGTGGCAGAGTTGATTTCAGATTGGTTCCAGGTCTGTGTGTCTGTGGCAGGGTTGATTTCAGATTGGTTCCAGGTCTGTGTGTCTGTGGCAGGGTTGATTTCAGATTGGTTCCAGGTCTGTGTGTCTGTGGCAGAGTTGATTTCAAATTGGTTCCAGGTCTGTGTGTCTGTGGCAGAGTTGATTTCAGATTGGTTCCAGGTCTGTGTGTCTGTGGCAGGGTTGATTTCAGATTGGTTCCAGGTCTGTGTGTCTGTGGCAGGGTTGATTTCAGATTGGTTCCAGGTCTGTGTGTCTGTGGCAGGGTTGATTTCAGACTGGTTCCAGGTCTGTGTGTCTGTGGCAGGGTTGATTTCAGATGGTAGGTTTCTCAGACCCAGATTAAACCTTCCACTCCATGGGCAGGTTTCTCAGACCCAGATTAAACCTTCCACTCCATGGGCAGGTTTCTCAGACCCAGATTAAACCTTCCACTCCATGGGCAGGTTTCTCAGACCCAGATTAAACCTTCCACTCCATGGGCAGGTTTCTCAGACCCAGATTAAACCTTCCACTCCATGGGCAGGTTTCTCAGATCCAGATTAAACCTTCCACTCCATGGGCAGGTTTCTCAGACCCAGATTAAACCTTCCACTCCATGGGCAGGTTTCTCAAACCCAGATTAAACCTTCTACTCCATGGGCAGGTTTCTCAGACCCAGATTAAACCTTCCACTCCATGGGCAGGTTTCTCAGACCCAGATTAAACCTTCCACTCCATGGGCAGGTTTCTCAGACCCAGATTAAACCTTCCACTCCATGGGCAGGTTTCTCAGACCCAGATTAAACCTTCCACTCCATGGGCAGGTTTCTCAGACCCAGATTAAACCTTCCACTCCATGGGCAGGTTTCTCAGACCCAGATTAAACCTTCCACTCCATGGGCAGGTTTCTCAGACCCAGATTAAACCTTCCACTCCATGGGCAGGTTTCTCAGACCCAGATTAAACCTTCCACTCCATGGGCAGGTTTCTCAGACCCAGATTAAACCTTCCACTCCATGGGCAGGTTTCTCAGACCCAGATTAAACCTTCCACTCCATGGGCAGGTTTCTCAGACCCAGATTAAACCTTCCACTCCATGGGCAGGTTTCTCAGACCCAGATTAAACCTTCCACTCCATGGGCAGGTTTCTCAGACCCAGATTAAACCTTCCACTCCATGGGCAGGTTTCTCAGACCCAGATTAAATCTTCCACTCCATGGGCAGGTTTCTCAGACCCAGATTAAACCTTCCACTCCATGGGCAGGTTTCTCAGACCCAGATTAAACCTTCCACTCCATGGTCAGGTTTCTCAGACCCAGATTAAACCTTCCACTCCATGGGCAGGTTTCTCAGACCCAGATTAAACCTTCCACTCCATGGGCAGGTTTCTCAGACCCAGATGAAACCTTACACTCCATGGGCAGGTTTCTCAGACCCAGATTAAACCTTCCACTCCATGGGCAGGTTTCTCAGACCCAGATTAAACTTTCCACTCCATGGGCAGGTTTCTCAGACCCAGATTAAACCTTCCACTCCATGGGCAGGTTTCTCAGACCCAGATTAAACCTTCCACTCCATGGGCAGGTTTCTCAGACCCAGATTAAACCTTCCACTCCATGGGCAGGTTTCTCAGACCCAGATTAAACCTTCCACTCCATGGGCAGGTTTCTCAGACCCAGATTAAACCTTCCACTCCATGGGCAGGTTTCTCAGACCCAGATTAAACCTTCCACTCCATGGGCAGGTTTCTCGGACCCAGATTAAACCTTCCACTCCATGGGCAGGTTTCTCAGACCCAGATTAAACCTTCCACTCCATGGGCAGGTTTCTCAGACCCAGATTAAACCTTCCACTCCATGGGCAGGTTTCTCAGACCCAGATTAAACCTTCCACTCCATGGGCAGGTTTCTCAGACCCAGATTAAACCTTCCACTCCATGGGCAGGTTTCTCAGACCCAGATTAAACCTTCCACTCCATGGGCAGGTTTCTCGGACCCAGATTAAACCTTCCACTCCATGGGCAGGTTTCTCAGACCCAGATTAAACCTTCCACTCCATGGGCAGGTTTCTCAGACCCAGATTAAACCTTCCACTCCATGGGCAGGTTTCTCAGACCCAGATTAAACCTTCCACTCCATGGGCAGGTTTCTCAAACCCAGATTAAACCTTCTACTCCATGGGCAGGTTTCTCAGACCCAGATTAAACCTTCCACTCCATGGGCAGGTTTCTCAGACCCAGATTAAACCTACTCCTCATGCGCAAAAAATAATGGATTCTAGATTTCCTGTTTTATGTGGACTTTGCATTTGTTAGACAAAAATTAGTCCATTATCCAATCGGAGGAACAATCGAGAACATTGTTTATTCAGTATAGCAATGTGGAGAGATGTTGGCATGAATACTAACCATATTCTAAGCCTGTATGGTTTTCATGTGAGCTCTCTTAACCATGAGAGGGTAGATGAAAGATATCAATGGTCGCTCCTCCCTACAGGCTGCTGCTGTCTGGTAGCCAACAGCTGGCTGTGCTCTGCATGGGGGATAGTGACAACTAGGACAGTCCAAATGGTACAGTATTATTCTCTGCCAGAAGCAAATCTATTGGGTGTATGATATATCTCATTACAGCAAAGTGATAACAACAGTACATCTTAATTACCCAGAATGTATTATAGAAGACACATTTACTCACGATCATACTCAATGTTGTACCAATGTGGCAACAGTTCCCCATACTATTCTATGTCTTTCTAGAATACACTGTCCTCTGTCTTCCTAGAATACACTGTCCTCTGTCTTCCTAGAATACACTGTCCTCTGTCTTCCTAGAATACACTGTCCTCTGTCTTCCTAGAATACACTGTCCTCTGTCTTCCTAGAATACACCGTCCTCTGTCTTCCTAGAATACACTGTCCTCTCTCTTCCTAGAATACACTGTCCTCTCTCTTCCTAGAATACACTGTCCTCTCTCTTCTTAGAATACACTGTCCTCTGTCTTCCTAGAATACACTGTCCTCTCTCTTCCTAGAATACACTGTCCTCTGACTTCCTAGAATACACTGTCCTCTCTCTTCCTAGAATACACTGTCCTCTCTCTTCCTAGAATACACTGTCCTCTGTCTTCCTAGAATACACTGTCCTCTGTCTTCCTAGAATACACTGTCCTCCTTCTTCTTAGAATACACTGTCCTCTGTCTTCCTAGAATACACTGTCCTCTCTCTTCCTAGAATACACTGTCCTCTCTCTTCCTAGAATACACTGTCCTCTCTCTTCCTAGAATACACTGTCCTCTCTCTTCCTAGAATACACTGTCCTCTGTCTTCCTAGAATACACTGTCCTCTGTCTTCCTAGAATAAACTGTCCTCTCTCTTTCTAGAATACACTGTCCTCTGTCTTCCTAGAATACACTGTCCTCTCTCTTTTTAGAATACACTGTCCTCTCTCTTTTTAGAATACACTGTCCTCTCTCTTTTTAGAATACACTGTAACTAATTCCCATTATATGTTGCATATTGCAGCATAGCAATTGCCAACTATATAATTGCCAAAATAATGGACAGACTTGAGTAAATTAGAGAAACAAAGTATATTGATAGCAGGTGCTTCCACGCAGGTGTGGTTCCTGAGTTAATCAAGCAATTAACATCCCATCATGTATAAAAATGCTGGGCAGGCCATTATTTTGGTTACCATGGCTATGCCCCCATAGGATGACAATGCCCCCATGCACAGAGCACGAGTGATCACTAAATGGTTTGATGAGCATGAAAACGATGTAAACCATTTTTCATGGCCGTCTCAGTCACCAGAGCTCAATCCAATTGAACACTTATGGGAGAGTCTGTAGCGGCACCTGAGACAGCGTTTTCCACCACAATAAACATAAACACCAAATTACGGAATTTCTTGTGGAAGAATGGTGTCGCATCCCTCCAATAGTGTTCCAGACACTTGTAGAATCTATGCCAAGGTGCATTGAAGCTGTTCTGACTCGTGGCGGCCCAACTCCCTATTATGACCCTCTACAGTATGTCGGTGTTTCCTTTATTTCGGCAGTTACCCGTAGTGAGCCTATATGTCACGGACAGGATCTGAAGCCTGGTCCTCCACATGAGATAGCAACATCTTGACCGTTAGACCAAGAGGAAATGATCTTTTGGGCCAAGGGCTGATACTGATTTTGAAGTCACAGGCAGGGCTACCTCATCATGAGACCATGAGACCATGAGCAACCATGTACCCGACTCATGTCCTCTACATATATATATATCCAATGGATAAGCTGACAACATCAGCATGTCTATTCGTACAGATCAGCCTTCATCACGTTGTGAAGAAAATCCATGGTGGCTTTTACATCTCTTTTAACTATAAGGATGTTTTTTTAAATTTACCTCCATTGTCCTCAAACACAAGTTGAATCTCCTGTGTTCCTCAATTTGCTACTCAATTCATGCACTGTGGTTGGAGAGCGAGATATCAGCAGTGCTTTTCCCTTGGTCTTACATCTCCCAGGAAGTCTGCGGAATTCCTAGAAGCCGAACAGTGTAGTTAGGTACTAATGTTACGTTGTTCCATGATCTAAATGTTGACAGGATTAAAAGTAAACTAAATGCATTAATAAACTATGATGAATTAGAAAATAGTGATTGGGACCATCTATATTTGATTTAAACATTAAATAATTGATCATAATGAGACAATACAGAAGCTATGTTTCCTATCCTTGTTAAATGTGTGAGCTAATGGTTTGTTAAAGGCCCAGTGCAGTCCAAAACATGATTTTCCCGTGTTTTATATATATTTCCACACTATGAGGTTAGGAAAATACTGTGAAATTGTGAAAATTATGAGAATTTTAGACCTGTTTTGGTGGGATGGTGTTTCGGCCTACCTGGTGACATCAGCTGGTGTACCTTCCAAAAAAATGGCTAGCTGGCTAGCGAATTAGCCTGTCTATCCCATTGACTTAGCATAGGTTTTGGTCTTACTAAGGAGCTGCTGCCATTCCTTCAAGACTGTTTTGGACATCGATGATCTCTTGAACCACACGACCACTGCTCTGATTCAATGGAAGTAATTTAGTAGATTTTCTGCGCTGCCAGATTCAGTGTGCGCAAAGCATCCTATTTTTAGGATTGTGCAGCCTCTCAATGGCAACATCCATATTGCCAGCATTATCAATAGTCACAGCTACAATCTTGCTCTGCTCTATCTCAAACTCTTCCAGAATGTCTGAGATCTCCTCTGCCACTACTTCGCCAGTTTGCAATTTGTACACTGACCTTCTGTTGTACACTGTCCTGGTGTGGATGACATTCTGTTTTACACTGTCCTGGTGTGGAAGTCCTTCTGTTTTACACTGTCCTGGTGTGGAGGACCTTCTGTTTTACACTGTCCTGGTGTGGACGACCTTCTGTTCTACACTGTCCTGGTTTGGACGACCTTCTGTTCTACACTGTCCTGGTGTGGACGACCTTCTGTTCTACACTGTCCTGGTGTGGATGTCCTTCTGTTCTACACTGTCCTGGTGTGGAGGACCTTCTGTTCTACACTGTCCTGGTGTGGACGACCTTCTGTTTTACACTGTCCTGGTGTGGACGACCTTCTGTTCTACACTGTCCTGGTGTGGACGACCTTCTGTTCTACACTGCCCTGGCTTGTGTAGAGTACTGTAACAGTGAGATAGTGGTCTGACAGTGATGATGTCTGATGTGATGGCCAGCTTTGGCACGTCCTTCAGCTCAATGATCACATTGCCCCAGGTAGGAATGAGTGTGTCACTGAGGTAACTCCTGGAGGGAGGGGTGTATTTTGGGTTGAGTGCCTTGCTCATTTCTCTACAGTAAACATTTTTTTTCATGTGTTGAATTATCATTATTGAATTATTGTGTTGTTGTGTATTGTATTGTGGAGTGATGAGACTAAACATTCAGTCCTTTTATATTACTTTATATTAAAAATGATTACTACTCAATATATACTGACAGACTGTAACCTAAAGCCCTTGGACTCCACTGTTGCAAAGGGGTGTAGGCCTTTCACTATGAACTTGGTCACGGCTAGGTGGCACTCATTCACCCTCTCCTCAGTCATCCTCCCACTAGCTGCCAGCGTGAAGGGGCTTTGGGCTCGTCTTTGGCTTGGACCAGTGGTATTAGAGGGAGGAGTGGGTTGGTTCATTGTAGATGAAACTTCTGAATTTCTGAACGCACCCATTGCTAAACAATCAGCTGGCTAATGGTTCCGTTTAATCATGAACCCATGTTCACATAATCTAGTTAACTCTGTGTGTGTGGGGGGGCTCTAGGCTGCTAGCATACATTGCTAACGGAGATCAGACAACGAGAGATGAACTACGAGCTGCCGGTACATGATGCACTTTCCATAGATGTTTGGACAGACTGCTCATGTTTTCCGCCCTTACAAGCAAAATGTCTTGTTGCACTTGTGGTAACGAGCGTTGTCAGCATCGACTCTGGTGATGTGTAACCACGCTTTTGAACATTTGCTTCTCTCCGCCATCGTCACTAATTAAGAGCAGGGTCTTTCTTGTGTGTGTGTGTGTGTGTGTGTGTGTGTGTGTGTGTGTGTGTGTGTGTGTGTGTGTGTGTGTGTGTGTGTGTGTGTGTGTGTGTGTGTGTGTGTGTGTGTGTGTGTGTGTGCGTGTGTGTGTGTGTGTGTGTGTGTGTGTGTGTGTGTGTGTGTGTGTGTGTAGCAATAATAAATAGGAAATATATTTTCTTAATTCCTCCAGTACCGAAGGAGAACCGATAACGTCGGAGCTTATCGATACTACGGTCTTTCATCATTTAGCCCCAGGGCCCGTTTAATACCAGGTTTCGGTACCCATCCCTAATCAGCTAGCTATTATAGTATACTGCTTTTCAAGTGGCTTATCTGATGGCATTATACTATATGAGAGCCCAGGTAGGTTACATAGACAGACACTGTGGTTTATGACAGGTTGGGTACATAGACATACACTGTGGTTTATGACAGGTTGGGTACATAGACAGACACTGTGGTTTATGACAGGTTGGGTACATAGACAGACACTGTGGTTTATGACAGGTTGGTTACATAGACAGACACTGTGGTTTATGACAGGTTGTTTACATAGACAGACACTGTGGTTTATGACAGGTTGGGTACATAGACAGACACACCTACACCACCTGAAGTCACAGGAAGGCCATAAAGGTCCTCAAGGACAACAACCACCCGAGCCACTGCCTGTTCACCCCGCTATCATCCAGAAGGCGAGGTCAGTACAGGTGCATCAAAGCTGGGACCGAGAGACTGAAACACAGCTTCTATCTCAAGGCCATCAGACTGTTAAACAGCCACCACTAACATTGAGTGGCTGCTGCCAACACACTGACTCAACTCCAGCCACTTTAATAATGGGTATTGATGGAAATTAATGTAAAATATATCACTAGCCACTTTAAACAATGCTACTTAATATAATGTTTACATACCCTACATTATTCATCTCATATGTATGTATATACTGTACTCTATATCATCTACTGCATCTTTATGTAATACATGTATCACTAGCCACTTTAAACTATGCCACTTTGTTTACATACCCTACATTACTCATCTCATATGTATATACTGTACTCGATACCATCTACTGTATCTTGCCTATGCTGTTCTGTACCATCACTCATTCATATATCTCTATGTACATATTCTTTATCCCTTTACACTTGTGTGTATAAGGTAGTAGCTTTGGAATTGTTAGGTTAGATTACTCGTTGGTTATTACTGCATTGTCGGAACTAGAAGCACAAGCATTTCGCTACACTCGCATTAACATCTGCTAACCATGTGTATGTGACAAATACATTTGATTTGATTTGATTTAGTTCATGACAGGTTGGGTACATAGACAGACACTGTGGTTTATGACAGGTTGGGTACATAGACAGACACTGTGGTTTATGACAGGTTGGGTACATAGACAGACACTGTGGTTTATGACAGGTTGGGTACATAGACAGACACTGTGGTTTATGACAGGTTGGGTACATAGACAGACACTGTGGTTTATGACAGGTTGGGTACATAGACAGACACTGTGGTTTATGACAGGTTGGGTACATAGACAGACACTGTGGTTTATGACAGGTTGGGTACATAGACAGACACTGTGGTTTATGACAGGTTGGGTACATAGACAGACACTGTGGTTTATGACAGGTTGGGTACATAGACAGACACTGTGGTTTATGACAGGTTGGGTACATAGACAGACACTGTGGTTTATGACAGGTTGGGTACATAGACAGACACTGTGGTTTATGACAGGTTGGGTACATAGACAGACACTGTGGTTCATGACAGGTTGGGTACATAGACAGACACTGTGGTTTATGACAGGTTGGGTACATAGACTCTTGCCTAAGGTTCCATGTGATGTTTGATAACTAGTGTCAAGATCAGGATGAGGCCCTTTACAGAACACAGTAGATTGGTGGGAAGACTAACGCACCCATTGGTGGGTTGACTGGCCCATCAATCCCACTACCAACAGTGACTTAACTGTTTACCAAACAATCTTCAATCCAAGCACTCCGTGTCAAATCCAGGCGCTGCTTGGCTTCAATTGTCAGCTAGCAGAAGGGTGCCCTGCAGGGCAGTTGATTGGCCGCTAGCAGAAGGGGCAGTTGATTGGCCGCTAGCAGAAGGGGCAGTTGATTGGCCGCTAGCCTAACTATAGATACCGTTAGCGGCGGTGCTATTAGCTGCTGGCAGTAAGAGGTTGCTGAAGCTGCAGTGGGTATTTGGAATGCGGGGCACCAGTCATTCATTTAATGAATTCAGTTAATTAGCCCAACGACCACTGCCAAATAAATGTAATCAAATATCCGGGGACCTGGACAGACCAGGGGTTGCGAATAGCACTAACCCTCATCCCCAATCAGGCCCAATTAAACAGGAAATGTAATCTTTTCAACTGTAATGGGCCATTCCTGCCCAAAAGGTGGTTCTCTACCATCAGAGAAAGAAGCATAAATGTATAAGTCTATTTGCATGAGGGGACATTTCTAAAAAGCCAGCGTCACTCTGAAGTGTGGAATAAGGTCATGTGTCACTTTTTTTCCCCCAAACGTAGGAGGAGCAGTGCATCAAAGTTGTTGTGACATTAGTCACTATTTCCCCAGACATTCACTCTGCTTGTGTGGAAAAAGAGATCATTAGAGGTTTTCAGTCTGCTTGAGATGCCATATAAGTAAATTATAATTTATTTATCCACATGTGGTGGCTTTCAGAAGCTAATTAATTTGGATAAAAACAAATGCTATTCAGTTTCACCAGTAGTAATTCCTCTGTAAACAACTATTTTTTTCTCAGTAACTGGAAATGTATTAAACAATTATCTTGAAATGTTGTTTTACCCTGAAGCCATTAGTAGTTTCCACAAAGTGTCAAGTGTTTATTGTCACGTGGACTAGTACAGTGAAATGCCTTTCTCGCTCTTTCTCAGCAATGCAGTAGTACTATAAAACATTACATAGGAGACAAGTAGAGTAAAAACACATGAGAAATAAGAAGAACAGGAGAGAGTAAGTAAGCTACATACAGGGACAGTTCCAGGGTCAGTAGCTACATACAGGGACAGTTCCAGGGTCAGTAGTTATATATATACAGGGACAGTTCCAGGGTCAGTAGTTATATACAGGGACAGTTCCAGGGTCAGTAGCTATATACAGGGTCAGTAGCTATATACAGGGACAGTTCCAGGGTCAGTAGCTACATACAGGGACAGTTCCAGGGTCAGTAGTTATATATATACAGGGACAGTTCCAGGGTCAGTAGTTATATACAGGGACAGTTCCAGGGTCAGTAGCTATATACAGGGTCAGTAGCTATATACAGGGACAGTTCCAGGGTCAGTAGCTATATACAGGGTCAGTTCCAGGGTCAGTAGCTATATACAGGGTCAGTAGCTATATACAGGGTCAGTAGCTATATACAGGGACAGTTCCAGGGTCAGTAGCTATATACAGGGTCAGTAGCTATATACAGGGACAGTTCCAGGGTCAGTAACTATATACAGGGTCAGTAGCTATATACAGGGACAGTTCCAGGGTCAGTAACTATATACAGGGTCAGTAGCTACATACAGGGACAGTTCCAGGGTCAGTAGCTATATACAGGGACAGTAGCTATATACAGGGACAGTTCCAGGGTCAGTAACTATATACAGGGTCAGTAGCTACATACAGGGACAGTTCCAGGGTCAGTAGTTATATACAGGGTCAGTTCCAGGGTCAGTAGCTATATACAGGGACAGTTCCAGGGTCAGTAGTTATATACAGGGACAGTTCCAGGGTCAGTAGCTATATACAGGGTCAGTAGCTATATACAGGGTCAGTAGCTATATACAGGGTCAGTAGCTATATACAGGGACAGTTCCAGGGTCAGTAGCTATATACAGGGTCAGTAGCTATATACAGGGACAGTTCCAGGGTCAGTAACTATATACAGGGTCAGTAGCTATATACAGGGACAGTTCCAGGGTCAGTAACTATATACAGGGTCAGTAGCTACATACAGGGACAGTTCCAGGGTCAGTAGCTATATACAGGGACAGTAGCTATATACAGGGACAGTTCCAGGGTCAGTAACTATATACAGGGTCAGTAGCTACATACAGGGACAGTTCCAGGGTCAGTAGTTATATACAGGGTCAGTTCCAGGGTCAGTAGCTATATACAGGGACAGTTCCAGGGTCAGTAGTTATATACAGGGACAGTTCCAGGGTCAGTAGTTATATACAGGGTCAGTTCCAGGGTCAGTAGCTATATACAGGGTCAGTTCCAGGGTCAGTAGCTATATACAGGGACAGTTCCAGGGTCAGTAGCTATATACAGGGTCAGTTCCAGGGTCAGTAGCTATATACAGGGTCAGTTCTAGGGTCAGTAGCTATATACAGGGTCAGTTCCAGGGTCAGTAGCTATATACAGGGACAGTTCCAGGGACAGTAGCTACATACAGGGACAGTTCCAGGGTCAGTAGCTATATACAGGGACAGTTCTAGGGTCAGTAGTTATATACAGGGACAGTTCCAGGATCAGTAGCTATATACAGGGACAGTTCCAGGGTCAGTAGCAATATACAGGGACAGTTCCAGGGTCAGTAGTTATATACAGGGACAGTTCCAGGGTCAGTAGTTATATACAGGGACAGTTCCAGGGTCAGTAGATATATACAGGGACAGTTCCAGGGTCAGTAGCAATATACAGGGACAGTTCCATGGTCAGTAGCTATATACAGGGACAGTTCTAGGGTCAGTAGTTATATACAGGGACAGTTCCAGGATCAGTAGCTATATACAGGGACAGTTCCAGGGTCAGTAGCAATATACAGGGACAGTTCCAGGGTCAGTAGTTATATACAGGGACAGTTCCAGGGTCAGTAGTTATATACAGGGACAGTTCCAGGGTCAGTAGATATATACAGGGACAGTTCCAGGGTCAGTAGCAATATACAGGGACAGTTCCATGGTCAGTAGCTATATACAGGGACAGTTCCAGGGTCAGTAACTATATACAGGGTCAGTAGCTATATACAGGGACAGTTCCAGGGTCAGTAACTATATACAGGGACAGTTCCAGGGTCAGTAGCTATATACAGAGACAGTTCCAGGGTCAGTAACTATATACAGGGTCAGTTCCAGGGTCAGTAGCTATATACAGGGACAGTTCTAGGGTCAGTAGATTGTAAATAGACATCAGAGGTGAGAATTTAACCATTAAGCAGTTCTCTTTCTTCATACCACTTATCATAACATTCACATTTGGAAGCAGAGCTGCTCATTCCGACAGAATGCAGTGTGTGGCACGTCGGTGTGGGCCTGAAGAATGGCAATGATGAATTAATCCCATCACTGTCATTGTGGGAAGCCGGTTGGTCGCTGGGAAGCTGTGTTGTAGCTCTCTCTGGAGTCTACACAGTGCTCAGTATGCTCTTGTAGGCCTAACAGCAGAATGTGCTGTAGGTCCACATCTGCGTCATGCAAGGGGAGATAGTGAAGAATGGATATGAGTTACTAACGATGTCATTGGGTAACAAGTGTTACCATTCAATGTGAAAGACAATTAGCATAACGCCATAGAAACATTGAAAACGTAAAATGTAAATGTGTAAAATGTATGTGTGCATGACTGTAATTCTCTTTGGTTAAAAGCGTCTGCTAAATAAATTATAATAATTTATTTGACTACCATCACTAAACACAAATGATAGTACCCTGGCATTATGTGGCTGAGTGATGATAGTACCCTGGCATTATGTGGCTGAGTGATGATAGTACCCTGGCATTATGTGGCTGAGTGATGATAGTACCCTGGCATTATGTGGCTGTGTGATGATAGTACCCTGGCATTATGTGGCTGAGTGATGATAGTACCCTGGCATTATGTCGCTGAGTGATGATAGTACCCTGGCATTATGTGGCTGAATGATGATAGTACCCTGGCATTATGTTGCTGAGTGATGATAGTACCGTGGCTTTATGTGGCTGAGTGATGATAGTACCCTGGCATTATGTGGCTGAATGATGATAGTACCCTGGCATTATGTAGCTGAGTGATGATAGTACCCTGGCATTATGTGGCTGAGTGATGATAGGACCCTGGCATTATGTCGCTGAGTGATGATAGTACCCTGGCATTATGTGGCTGGGTGATGATAGTGCCCTGGCATTATGTGGCTGAGTGATGATAGTACCCTGGCATTATGTCGCTGAGTGATGATAGTACCCTGGCATTATGTGGCTGAGTGATGATAGTACCCTGGCATTATGTGGCTGAGTGATGATAGTACCCTGGTATTATGTGGCTGAGTGATGATAGTACCCTGGCATTATGTCGCTGAGTGATGATAGTACCCTGGCATTATGTGGCTGAATTATGATAGTACCCTGGTATTATGTGGCTGAGTGATGATAGTACCCTGGCATTATGTGGCTGAGTGATGATAGTACCCTGGTATTATGTGGCTGAGTGATGATAGTACCCTGGCATTATGTGGCTGAATGATGATAGTACCCTGGCATTATGTGGCTGAGTGATGATAGTACCCTGGCATTATGTGGCTGAGTGATGATAGTACCCTGGCATTATGTGGCTGAATGATGATAGTACCCTGGCATTATGTGGCTGAGTGATGATAGTACCCTGGCATTATGTGGCTGAATGATGATAGTACCCTGGCATTATGTGGCTGAGTGATGATAGTACCCTGGCATTATGTGGCTGAGTGATGATAGTACCCTGGCATTATGTGGCTGAGTGATGATAGTACCCTGGCATTATGTGGCTGAGTGATGATAGTACCCTGGCATTATGTGGCTGAGTGATGATAGTACCCTGGCATTATGTGGCTGAATGATGATAGTACCCTGGCATTATGTGGCTGAGTGATGATAGTACCCTGGCATTATGTGGCTGAGTGATGATAGTACCCTGGCATTATGTGGCTGAGTGATGATAGTACCCTGGCATTATGTGGCTGAGTGATGATAGTACCCTGGCATTATGTGGCTGAGTGATGATAGTACCCTGGCATTATGTGGCTGAGTGATGATAGTACCCTGGCATTATGTGGCTGAGTGATGATAGTACCCTGGCATTATGTGGCTGAATGATGATAGTACCCTGGCATTATGTGGCTGAGTGATGATAGTACCCTGGCTTTATGTGGCTGAATGATGATAGTACCCTGGCATTATGTGGCTGAGTGATGATAGTACCCTGGCATTATGTGGCTGAGTGATGATAGTACCCTGGCATTATGTGGCTGAGTGATGATAGTACCCTGGCATTATGTGGCTGAGTGATGATAGTACCCTGGCATTATGTGGCTGAGTGATGATAGTACCCTGGCATTATGTGGCTGAATGATGATAGTACCCTGGCATTATGTGGCTGAGTGATGATAGTACCCTGGCATTATGTGGCTGAGTGATGATAGTACCCTGGCATTATGTGGCTGAGTGATGATAGTACCCTGGCATTATGTGGCTGAGTGATGATAGTACCCTGGCATTATGTGGCTGAGTGATGATAGTACCCTGGTATTATGTGGCTGATTGCTGAGGAGAAACTGAAATGTGTTTTGTCCATTGTGTATTTCCATTTGTGGAATATTTAGAAAAAGGCTGGAATAAAAGAAGAAGGGGATAACCATAATTAAATTGTAAAAATATTTATCTTCTATGTGGTAAATGGCACATGTGTATATATATATTGTATATAGACTTGTCTCCCAGATTGTGTATAACAAACTGAAACTTTGTTATATCTGGAGTACTTCTCCTGTCCTATTCGGTGTCCTGTGTGAATCTAAGTGTGCGTTCTCTAATTCTCTCCTTCTCTCTTTCTTTCTCTCTCTCGGAGGACCTGAGCCCTAGGACCATGCCCCAGGACTACCTGACATGATGACTCCTTGCTGTCCCCAGTCCACCTGGCCATGCTGCTGTTCCAGTTTCAACTGACCTGAGCCCTAGGACCATGCCCCAGGACTACCTGACATGATGACTCCTTGCTGTCCCCAGTCCACCTGGCCATGCTGCTGCTCCAGTTTCAACTTCCACCTGACTGTGCTGCTGCTCCAGTTTCAACTGTTCTGCCTTATTATTATTCGACCATGCTGGTCATTTATGAACATTTGAACATCTTGGCCATGTTCTGTTATAATCTCCACCCGGCACAGCCAGAAGAGGACTGGCCACCCCACATAGCCTGGTTCCTCTCTAGGTTTCTTCCTAGGTATTGGCCTTTCTAGGGAGTTTTTCCTAGCCACCGTGCTTCTACACCTGCATTGCTTGCTGTTTGGGGTTTTAGGCTGGGTTTCTGTACAGCACTTTGAGATATCAGCTGATGTACGAAGGGCTATATAAATAAATTTGATTTGATTTGATTTGATATATATATATATTGTGTATAGACTTGTCTCCCAGATTGTGTGTATATATATTGTGTATAGACTTGTCTCCCAGATTGTGTATATATATATATATTGTTTATAGACTTGTCTCCCAGATTGTGTGTATATATATTGTGTACAGACTCCCAGATTGTGTGTATATATATTGTGTATAGACTCCCAGATTGTGTGTATATATATTGTGTATAGACTCCCAGATTGTGTGTATATATATTGTGTATAGACTCCCAGATTGTGTGTATATATATTGTGTATAGACTCCCAGATTGTGTGTATATATATTGTGTATAGACTCCCAGTTTGTGTGTATATATATTGTGTATAGACTCCCAGATTGTGTGTATATATATATTGTGTATAGACTCCCAGATTGTGTGTATATATATTGTGTATAGACTCCCAGATTGTGTGTATATATATTGTGTATAGACTCCCAGATTGTGTGTATATATATATTGTGTATAGACTCCCAGATTGTGTGTATATATATTGTGTATAGACTCCCAGATTGTGTGCATGTATATTGTGTATAGACTCCCAGATTGTGTGTGTATGTATATTGTGTATAGACTCCCAGATTGTGTGTATATATATTGTGTATAGACTCCCAGATTGTGTGTATATATATTGTGTATAGACTCCCAGATGAATCTCCTCTGTGTTCCAGACTGGGTTCAAATGTCTTCTGTTTATTTTTTCTGTATACATTGGCAAGTAAAAAGTATGTGAACCTTTTGGAATTACTTGGATTACTGCATAAATTGGTCATAAAATTAGATCTGACCTTCATCTAAGTCACAACAATAGACACACACAGTGTGCTTAAACTAATAACACACAAATGATTGTAATGGAATTGCACATTGCTGTTGAAAATATTCAATTTTCTGTTTAATTGGGCCTGATTGCGAATGAGGGTTAGACCCCTGGTCTGTCCAAGTCTCCGGATATTGAATACATCATTAAAAAATTCACAGTGTAGGTTGTAAAAAATATGTGAACCCCCCTAGGTCAATGACATAGGAGTCAGCTAACCTGGAGTCCAATCAATGAGATAAGATTGGAGATGTTGGTTAGAGATGCCCTGCCTTATACAAAACACTCACAAAATATGAGTTTGCTATTCACAAGAAGCTTTGCTTGATGTGAACCATGCCTTGAACAAAACAGATCTCAGAATACCTAGAATTGTCGACTTGCATAAAGCTGGATAGGATTACAAAAGTATCTCTAAAAGCCTTGATGTTCATCAGTCCACAGTAAGACAAACTGCCTATAAATGGAGAAAGTTCAGGTGCAGTTAATACAGGTAATGAGTGGAGAACAGGAGGGCTTCTTAAAGAAAAACTAACAGGCCTGTGAGAGCCGGAATTCTTACTGGTTTGTAGGTGATCAAATACTTATGTCATGCAATAAAATGCAAATTAATTACTTAAAAATCATACAATGTGATTTTCTGGATTTTTGTTGTAAATTCAGTCTCTCACAGTTGTAGTGTACCTATGATAAAAATGACAGACCTCTACATGCTTTGTAAGTAGGAAAACCTGCTAAATCTGACCTCAAGAGAGCGGTTCACACCAGACATCACAAGAATATTGCTGAACTGAAACAGTTTTTATGAAGAGGAATGTTCCAAAGTTCCTCCTGATCCTTGTGCAGCTCTGATCCGCAACCACAGAAAACATTTGGTTGAGGTTGATGAGTTCACCTTGGGGTCATGATAGGGGCTGCACCAAATGATTGATGTATTATAATAATTTATTATGCTTATGTTGTTTTAATAGAAGGGGAAAGGCTATAAGACCCTCCCACACTACATTTATAGGGTCCTAGACTACAGATTAGCAATATATATATGCATTGTAAGGTTTAATATTGTTCCACAGTTCTTTTCTAGTCTCTGCTTCTCATAAGAAACGGTCTGAGAGATGTGTGAGTTATTGCAGTCAAAACAGGGTGTCTGTGAGAAAGCGCCTCAAGGCTAAAAGAGATTTATAGACACAGAACCCTGCAGGGGAGTGAAAGAGATAAGAGACAAGTCAGACATACCACTATAAAGCAACCTGGGGAGTGGAAAATTACTGCTGAGCCCTTGTTCTTTCCTGCGGGTTTGTATAACTGTATATACATGGGCTTGGTCTCATGAGTAGAAGGTGTTGACGTAGGCAGCTACATCACTAGGGGCTGACTGCAAGCATATTAAAGCAACTTGGACCCTTTCCTATTTGGCAGTACTTACTCAGAAACATGCGTGCTATGTTCCCGTTGTCAACTTCTGTCTGCAATTGCATTAATAAATGAATTATTGATTTACTTAAAGATATTGTCTGATTGCCAGATTTCACCAATAAGCAAATGATTGACAAGGAACAAGGAACCTACCCCAACAAGGTTATAGCTTCCAAAGAAGGCTCAACCAGTTATTAAATCCAAGGGTTCACATACTTTTTCCACCCTTCACTGTGAATGTTTACACGTTTTGTTCAATAAAGACATGAAAACGTATAATTGTTTGTGTTTTACTAGTTTAAGAACTCTGTGTGTATCTATTGTTGTGACTTAGATGAAGGTCAGATCAAATTTGATGACCAAATCTATGCAGAAATCAAGGTAATTCCAAAAGGTTCACACACTTTTCCTTGCCACTGTGTGTGTGTGTGTCTGTGTGTGAGTGTGTGTGTGTGTGTGTGTGTGTGTGTGTGTGTGTGTGTGTGTGTGTGTGTGTGTGTGTGTGTGTGTGTGTGTGTGTGTGTGTGTGTGTGTGTGTGTGTGTGTGTGTGTGTGTGTGTGTGTGTGTGTGTGTGTGTGTGTGTGTGTGTGTGTGTGTGTGTGTGTGTGTGTGTGTGTGTGTGTGTGTGTGTGTGTGTGTGTGTGTGTGTGCGTGCGTGCGTGCGTGCGTGCGTGCGTGCGTGCGTGTGTGTGTGCGTGTGTGTGTATATATTATTTTACTGCTCTAGGGATATAATTAT
The DNA here is from genome assembly GCF_002021735.2 of Oncorhynchus kisutch. Taxonomy (NCBI): domain Eukaryota; kingdom Metazoa; phylum Chordata; class Actinopteri; order Salmoniformes; family Salmonidae; genus Oncorhynchus; species Oncorhynchus kisutch. Next base: position 20,021 of record NW_022265751.1, on the reverse strand, counting down.
TGTTTGGAGAACCTTATTTACTATTATGTATTGATTTCTACCTGACATTGTTTCACTCTTTATGTGATGGCAATGCAGAAAACAGTGGAAGGAGAATGATCATTTAATTACCATAGTGAATTATTGTAATGTTTGTTTATGTGTCAATTAATCCCATAAGGGAAGGGTCGCCATGGCGATTTGACACACAAAAATAAAATGTCATAAAAAATAAAAAAAGGAATTCATTCAACACCTGAAATATTTGTAGTTCCATTCTTATTAAGGCTCTATTACAGCGTTATGTCAGTTGAAATGGATTGAATCATTATCCTCTAATGAACAAGAAACATGATGCCAGATCAAGCAGTTCTTATGCTAGTGTTATGAAGACACGTGGCTGTGCAGGCCTACTACTGTACAACAAACTAACATTTACAAAGACAAAAGCTTGATTCCTTCCTTTTTCCATGAAGTTGCTTTCCTTTGAGTAGGTGAGAACATCGATAACAAGGTTGCCATGGGAATACACCGACTCCTATTACAGTCGATACACTAAGGTCAATAAATCGGTGTCATTTCCTGATACTCCTCCACACATGAAACACAACCGTGTTCGCTTCATTCCAGTCAGTGAAAGATGTTGTTTTTCCTGCAACCATGACATCAAAATGGCAGGTTCCTTCTTCCCAGCACCTTCCTGATTACTTCAGTCTTTTATATATTTTTTTATTTTTTTATTCAACCTTTATTTAATTAGGCATGTCAATTATTAAGAACAAATTCCTCCTGTGGGGACAGGAGCTGGGATTAAAAAGACAAATTTAGGACAAAACCAGATTGCATACCAGAGACGTTGATTGAGTCAATGGAAAATGTTCCAGCCTCATGGGTGGCGTGGATCTCCACAGCGAGTGTGAGCTTTGATCAGCGCAGTTATTTGATTAATAATCCATCTGAGTCCCTATGCATTCTGTGGAGAAATGTGGTGGATCACCTAGAGGGGAATAGATCACCGTAACAGACTGAAGAGGAAGCTCTTGTCACTTCAGCCACATCAGAGAAGAATAGATCACCGTAACAGAGTGAAGAGGAAGCTCTTGTCATGTCAGAAGGGAATAAATCACTGTAACAGGAAGCTCTTGTCATGTCAGAAGGGAATAGATCACCGTAACAGGAAGCTCTTGTCATGTCAGAAGGGAATAGATCACCGTAACAGGAAGCTTGTCATGTCAGAAGGGAATAGATCACTGTAACAGGAAGCTCTTGTCATGTCAGAAGGGAATAGATCACCGTAACAGGAAGCTCTTGTCATGTCAGAAGGGAATAGATCACTGTAACAGGATGCTCTTGTCATGTCAGAAGGGAATAGATCACCGTAACAGGAAGCTCTTGTCATGTCAGAAGGGAATAGATCACTGTAACAGGAAGCTCTTGTCACATCAGATGGGAATAGATCACCGTAACAGGAAGCTCTTGTCATGTCAGAAGGGAATAGATCACTGTAACAGGAAGCTCTTGTCATGTCAGAAGGGAATAGATCACTGTAACAGGAAGCTCTTGTCACATCAGATGGGAATAGATCACCGTAACAGGAAGCTCTTGTCATGTCAGAAGGGAATAGATCACTGTAACAGGAAGCTCTTGTCATGTCAGAAGGGAATAGATCACTGTAACAGGAAGCTCTTGTCATGTCAGAAGGGAATAGATCACCGTAACAGGAAGCTCTTGTCATGTCAGAAGGGAATAGATCACTGTAACAGGAAGCTCTTGTCACATCAGCTACATCAGAGTGGAATAGATCACTGTGACAGGAAACTCCTGTCACATCAGCCACATCAGAGGGGAATAGATCACTGTGACAGGAAGCTCTTGTCACATCAGCCACATCAGAGGGGAATAGATCACTGTGACAGGAAGCTCTTGTCACATCAGAGGGGAATAGATCACTGTGACAGGAAGCTCTTGTCACATCAGCCACATCAGAGGGGAAATAGAGGCAAACCAAAGAAGAAACATTCTGATTCATTCCCCTTCTCATGGAGATCCTATCCACATTGAGCTCCTGCAATGGCCTGTTTAAAATACTGAAGTTCTGTATCGTCATGATACAACCAAGTTAAATAAAGGTTAAATAAATGCATGTAAAAATAAAGAAACATGCGCTTAGCACCATGTAGCCCTTACAAGACAAGATACTGCCTGCAAAAGTGCACATAAAGAGTATTTGTAAATAAATGATGTGTACATGCTTTATAAATAGCCTATGAAACCAAATGCATTTTCCTTTTATCCGGGTTTTAAGAAAACAAAAACATGGGTTCAGATAGGGTTGGTGTCCTTTACTTTTAATTTGATCTCTAAACCTCAGACATCATTCATTTTCCTTGTGTTTGGGTCGGGGGGGTGCTATAAACACTGAACTGAAAACAACACTAAAGTCCTGTTCAGTTCAAAGGCCTGCCACATATTGTACATTGGCCTGGGAAGTCCTTTTGGGAGTCCAGTGATGAGACAGCTGTTTGTCATAGTTACTGTATCTGCTCTTTTCATGTTTAGTTTGCTGTTTCTCTTTTGTTACTGTAGTCAACATGGATCCCACTGCTTAGGAGCTGGAGTATCTCAACATAAATAGATCATGAACTGAAATGCTAGAGTTTACAGGGTTTACAGGGTTTACAGCTATACAGGGTTTACAGGGTTTACAAGGTTTACAGCTATACAGGGTTTACAGGGTTTACAAGGTTTACAGGGTTTACAGGGTTTACAAGGTTTACAAGGTTTACAGGGTTTACAGGGTTTACAGCGTTTACAGGGTTTACAGCGTTTACAGGGTTTACAGGGTTTACAGGGTTTACAGCTATACAGGGTTTACAGGGTTTACAGGGTTTACAAGGTTTACAAGGTTTACAGGGTTTACAGGGTTTACAGGGTTTACAGCTATACAGGGTTTACAGGGTTTACAAGGTTTACAGGGTTTACAAGGTTTACAAGGTTTACAGGGTTTACAGGGTTTACAGCGTTTACAGGGTTTACAGCATTTACAGGGTTTACAGGGTTTACAGGGTTTACAGCTATACAGGGTTTACAGGGTTTACAGGGTTCACAGGGTTTACAGGGTTTACAGGGTTTACAGCGTTTACAGCTAAACAGGGTTTACAGCGTTTACAGGGTTCACAGGGTTTACAGCGTTCACAGGGTTTACAGCGTTTACAGGGTTTACAGGGTTTACAGCGTTTACAGGGTTTACAGGGTTTACAGCGTTTACAGCTATACAGGGTTTACAGCGTTTACAGGGTTTACAGGGTTTACAGGGTTTACAGTTATACAGGGTTTACAGGGTTTACAGCGTTTACAGGGTTTACAGGGTTTACAGGGTTTACAGCGTTTACAGCTAAACAGGGTTTACAGCGTTTACAGGGTTCACAGGGTTTACAGCGTTCACAGGGTTTACAGCGTTTACAGGGTTTACAGGGTTTACAGGGTTTACAGAGTTTACAGGGTTTACAGCGTTTACAGCTATACAGCGTTTACAGGGTTTACAGGGTTTACAGCGTTTACAGCTAAACAGGGTTTACAGCGTTTACAGGGTTCACAGGGTTTACAGCGTTCACAGGGTTTACAGCGTTTACAGGGTTTACAGGGTTTACAGGGTTTACAGAGTTTACAGGGTTTACAGGGTTTACAGCTTTACAGGGTTTACAGGGTTTACAGCGTTTACAGCGTTTACAGGGTTTACAGGGTTTACAGCGTTTACAGGGTTTACAGCTTTTACAGCTATACAGGGTTTACAGGGTTTACAGGGTTTACAGCGTTTACAGGGTTTACAGGGTTTACAGCGTTTACAGCTATACAGGGTTTACAGCGTTTACAGGGTTTACAGCGTTTACAGCTATACAGGGTTTACAGCGTTTACAGGGTTTACAGGGTTTACAGCGTTTACAGCTATACAGGGTTTACAGCGTTTACAGGGTTTACAGGGTTTACAGCGTTTACAGCTATACAGGGTTTACAGCATTTACAGGGTTTACAGGGTTTACAGCTATACAGGGTTTACAGCTTTACAGCGTTTACAGGGTTTACAGGGTTTACAGCGTTTACAGGGTTTACAGGGTTTATAGGGTAATGAATGTGTCGTGAAAATGAGGTGTGATCGTGCTGCCTGCCCCTTGTCATAATTTATTACTGTACACACAGCCACACCTTCTCATCAGTAGGCCAACACACACCTCCTCATCAGTAGGCCAACACACACCTCCTCATCAGTAGGCCAACACACACAGCTCCACCTCCTCATCTGTAGGCCAACACACACAGCCCCACCTTCTCATCAGTAGGCCAACACACACAGCTCCACCTCCTCATCAGTAGGCCAACACACACAGCTCCACCTCCTCATCTGTAGGCCAACACACACCTCCTCATCAGTAGGCCAACACACACATCTCCACCTCATCAGTAGGCCAACACACACACCACCACACTCATTGTCATTGTCATTTCTCTAGGTCATAACAGTATATTTTTTTCAGGCCCTAGGCTCTTATCTTTATTCACTATACCCTGTGGGTTTGTACTAAGTGAATTTATGGTCCTGATGAAACATTAAGCATCTGAACAGTTCCCTCCAGTTCTGTCATGACAATCACTTGGTGTGTTTTCAAGTGTTATGCCATTCTACATTGTGTTACAGTTGGCAGACTGTTTTCAAGTGTTATGCCATTCTACATTGTGTTACAGATGGCAGACTGTTTTCAGCTGTTTTCAGGCGCTGGAGGCTCCGGACTGCAGACCGCCGCTGGAGGCTCCGGACTAGGGACCATCGCTGGAGGCTCCGGACTGGGGACCGTCGCTGGAGGCTCCGGACTGGGGACCGTCGATGGAGGCTCCGGACTGGGGACCGTCGCTGGAGGCTCCGGACTAGGGACCGTCGTTGGAGGCTCCGGACTGGGGACCGTCGCTGGAGGCTCCGGACTAGGGACCGTCGCTGGAGGCTCTGTGCCCTGGATTTTCACTGCAGGCTCCAGGCCATGGATCATCACTGCAGGCTCCGGGCCAAGGATCATCACTGGAGGCTTCGTGCCATCGACCATCACTGGAGGCTTCGTACGTGGAGCCGGAACAGGTCTCACCGGACTGAGGATACGTACTGTAAGCCTGGTGCGTGGAGCTGCCACAGGGCTTACCAGGCTGGGGAGACATACTGGAGGCCTGGTACATGGAGCCGGAACAGGTCTCACCGGACTGAGGAGACGTACTGGAAGCCTGGTGCGTGGAGCTGCCACAGGGCTTACCAGGTTGGGGAGACATACTGGAGGCCTGGTACGTGGAACCGGAACAGGTCTCACCGGACTGGGGAGATGCACTGGAAGCCTGGTGCGTGGAGTCTCAAACTGTCTTCAAACTCCCTGTCATTGATGAGCCAAGGCGCAGCATGCATGTAATTCCACATTTTTAATAAAGTGAAACTTTTACAAAAAACAGGTAAACAGAAACCGAACGTGATGCAACTGTGGCGCACACAAACACACACAGAAAATAAATAATTACCCACAACATTAGGCCCACCCAAATCACACAACCATGCCCACCCAAATCACACCCTGACCTAACCAAATAAAACGGCTCTCTACGGTCAGGGCGTGACAGTGACCCCAAACTTTTGAACAGTATTGTATATCTAGCTCTCTCTCACAGACCAACTCATAAATCAGTTATGTATTCACTTTGACTATTAGCTCCCTGCACTCTCAACTTACCACAAGACCTGTTCTCTGTTGACTCAAGAGAATGATATGTTCCACAAACAAAACGGTCAATGTTTTCTGGGACCATCATCAATCAGTTGCTGGAGTTAAATCTCAGAAGCTCCTCTCAGTTCACACAGACACAATAGAGTTCTATGTTTTCTGGGACTGACAGTTTTATATGTTGATATTTTAATATTAAACACAGCATCCCAGTCATGTGCAGTGCAAGGCAACCTGCCTCGTGTGAGGTACAGTATGACATCCAATATGAAATGCAATGGTACGCTACCTGAATAATGCATGGTTGGACTGTCGGTCAATAATTCATTTGTTTTCTATTCGTGTGATAAGGGACATGGTTAAAAGTGCTATGACGTTTTAAACAAGGCCTTTACTGAAACTCTAAGGGTTGAAGGACAAATAGACTAGAATGATAGAAAAAAGACTTAATTGCCAGCCCTGATCTGTTCTCTGTTAGGTCTCTATGTGAGGTCAGCACTACCCTGATCTGTTCCCTGTTAGGTCTCTATGTGAGATCAGCACCACCCTGATCTGTTCCCTGTTAGGTCTCTATGTGAGGTCAGCACCACCCTGATCTGTTCTCTGTTAGGTCTCTATGTGAGGTCAGCACCACCCTGATCTGTTCTCTGTTAGGTCTCTATGTGAGTTCAGCACCACCCTGATGTGTTCTCTGTTAGGTCTCTATGTGAGGTCAGCACCACCCTGATCTGTTCACTGCTAGGTCTCTATGTGAGGTCAGCACCACCCTGATGTGTTCTCTGTTAGGTCTCTGTGAGGTTAGCACCACCCTGATGTGTTCCCTGTTAGGTCTCTATGTGAAGTCAGCACCACCCTGATCTGTTCCCTGTTAGGTCTCTATGTGAGGTCAGCACCACCATGATCTGTTCACTGTTAGGTCTCTATGTGAGGTCAGCCCCACCCTGATCTGTTCCCTGTTAGGTCTCTATGTGAGGTCAGCACCACCCTGATCTATTCTCTGTTAGGTCTCTTTGCGAGGTCAGCACCACCCTGATCTGTTCCCTGTTACGTCTCTATGTGAGGTCAGCACCACCCTGATCTGTTCCTTGTTAGGTCTCTATGCGAGGTCAGCACCACCCTGATCTGTTCCCTGTTAGGTCTCTATGTGAGGTCAGCACCACCCTGATCTGTTCCCTGTTAGGTCTCTATGTGAGGTCAGCACCACCCTGATCTGTTCCCTGTTAGGTCTCTATGTGAGGTCAGCACCACCCTGATCTGTTCTCTGTTAGTTCTCTATGTGAGGTCAGCACCACTGCTTGTTTGTCCCTGATGGTTGTTCACAGAGAGGACAGAGATCTTGTTTGTCCCTGGTGGGTCTTCACAGAGAGGACAGAGATATTGTTTGTCCCTGGTGGGTCTTCACAGAGAGGATGGAGGTCTTGTTTGTCCTTGGTCGTCTTTCACAGAGAAGACAGAGATTTAGTTTGTCCCTAGGGGTTCTTCACAGAGAGGACAGAGATCTCGTTTGTCCCTGGGGGTTCTTCACAGAGAGGACAGAGATCTCGTTTGTCCCTGGGGGTTCTTCACAGAGAGGACAGAGATCTCGTTTGTCCCTGGGGGTTCGTCACAGATGTCAGTCACACAGCTGGCGCATGCATGCATGCACACACACACACACAATAGCAATGACACTGCAGGAACATATATATACACACACACACACACACACACATGAACACACACACACACACAAACACTTCGGCCATCACAAATCACATTTCCCCTCTAGAGAGTCCATGTTTCAATCTACTCAGTGCACTTTAGACAGATATCTTAAGCCCTGAAAATTCACATGGGCTTACAGAGGCATAATCCTGTTTTATTAAGGTGCTGCCCTACTCCCACATTGAATCCCCATTCTTTCTCCTGGGACCCATTATATCTTGTGGCCTTGTATTCAGAGCTTTCAGTTGTTTACCCCCTGGAGGAAATGGTGTCCAGTAATACTGTGTGACTTTACAAATGGCAGATGAGTCCATTTGAGACGACAACAAGATGGTTTGTTGAATTTGAGTTACTGTAGTAAGTATCCTTGGCTTGTGCAAGCCGGAATGACTCATGGGAGCAGGAGCCTGCCCCTGTTTCCATAGCAGCTTGACAGGACGCTGGTCTATCGCAGGGCATTACCCCCAATACATCACCTTTATGCATCGGGTCCAATTTATTTTATATGACTCGGCTGGAGATCCAACTCCCAACCTTAGAATCTCAGGGCAAACACTCTACCCACAAGGCCACATTTCATGTGTACAGTATATATGTCTACGGTATACATATCCTACGCTACACTTCACCATACGCTCTAATGCCTTCATATGTTTAGAGTATAAATAATGTTATTGTGGCATAGCTCCAAGGCCTACATCTCCATATACAGGGCCTTCAGAATGAATTCACATCTCCTGACTTCTCCACATTTTGTTGTGTTACAGCCTGAATTTAAAATGGATTACATTGAGAGGTTGTGTCACTGGCCTACACACAATACCCCAATAATGTCAACGTGGAATCATTTTTACAAATCTATGGCATTAGACTTGAAAATGGCTTTCTAGCAATGATCAACAACCAACTTGACAGAGCTTGAATAATTTTATAAAGAATAATGTGCAAATATTGTACACTCAAGGTGTGCAAAGCTCTTAAAGACTTACCCAGAAAGACTAACAGATGTAATTGCTGCCAGATACATTTGCAAAAATGTATCTTTTGTCATTATAGGGTAATGTGTGTAGACGGGGGAGGGACAATATCTATTTAATCCATTTTGAATTCAGGCTGTAACACAACAAAATTTGAATAATGCTTTCTGAAGGCATTTGTATAAGTCTATATAAAGACTACTATTTGCACACACCCACACTTAGCAACTCAGCTATTGTTGATATCCACAATGGATCAAGTTATCACGCAACCTTCAATATGGAGCATAAACCCTGGGTCAATGTTGTTGTCTTCATCTTGCGCCATGGCGGCTAGTTTTAAATGTTGTGTCTCTTGTTTGCACGGACAGGGTTAACGGAAGCTGAGACTTTAGCTGTGTAGAATTATGAACAGGTTCCCCTTGTGCTTTGACCGTAACAGCATGTCAGTGCCTGAGAGGTATCGATCCATTCTGGGGGGGGGAAGCCAACAGTGCAAACATAAATCAGGCCCGTTAGCTTGATATGACAGTCGGAGTCGGAGACGTCACAGGCAGCACACATTTCACTTTAGAGATTCTCTGTAGTGAACTTCCACCTGTTCTACTTCCGGGTACTGAATCTATAGGGTATCCATGTGTTGTGGTTTTACTTTCAAATCCCAGCAGGCACCTGGTTCCCGTCAGCCCTCTTAGACAGCAGACACATCCCTGCCACATGAACCCATGTCATTCATATACAACACGCTTGTATTTATTACAGTAACCTACATCTCTAAGCACCCTTAATCATAATAGATGAATGTGTGTTTGCTTGTTCAAGAATCCACCCATCCATATCTATTGAATTATGAATGGTTCCTCTGTACAACATTGCTATGTACTGTCACTACTCCATAGATGGTACAGTATTGTATTCTGAGCTTTCACAACCATTGACATTAATAAGCACTTGGATATAGTCTTAAGGTGGTTGTTTCCATACTGTGTACATCAGGCTGCCTCAGGCTACAGAAACAGGAGATCCATACTGTGTACATCAGGCTGCCTCAGGCTACAGAAACAGGAGATCCATACTGTGTACATCAGGCTGCCTCAGGCTACAGAAACAGGAGATCCATACTGTGTACATCAGGCTGCCTCAGGCTACAGAAACAGGAGATCCATACTGTGTACATCAAGCTGCCTCAGGCTACAGAAACAGGAGATAGGCTCACAGGTTACGCCCCTCACCACTCAGTCGTATTAGGCAGTCCTCGCTAGTATTCATTTACACCACTCAGTCGTATTAGGCAGTCCTCGCTAGTATTCATTTACACCACTCAGTCGTATTAGGAAGTCCTCGCTAGTATTCATTTACACCACTCAGTCGTATTAGGCAGTCCTCGCTAGTATTAATTTACACCACTCAGTCGTATTAGGCAGTCCTCGCTAGTATTCATTTACACCACTCAGTCGTATTAGGCAGTCCTCGCTAGTTTTCATTTACACCACTCAGTCGTATTAGGCAGTCCTCGCTAGTATTCATTTACACCACTCAGTCGTATTAGGCAGTCCTCGCTAGTATTCATTTACACCACTCAGTTTTATTAGGCAGTCCTCGCTAGTATTCATTTACACCACTCAGTCGTATTAGGCAGTCCTCGCTAGTATTCATTTACACCACTCAGTCGTATTAGGCAGTCCTCGCTAGTATTCATTTACACCACTCAGTCGTATTAGGCAGTCCTCGCTAGTATTCATTTACACCACTCAGTCGTATTAGGCAGTCCTCGCTAGTATTCATTTACACCACTCAGTTTTATTAGGCAGTCCTCGCTAGTATTCATTTACACCACTCAGTCGTATTAGGCAGTCCTCGCTAGTATTAATTTGCACCACTCAGTCGTATTAGGCAGTCCTCGCTAGTAGTAATTTACACCACTCAGTTTTATTAGGCAGTCCTCGCTAGTATTCATTTACACCACTCAGTTTTATTAGGCAGTCCTCGCTAGTATTCATTTACACCACTCAGTCGTATTAGGCAGTCCTCGCTAGTATTCATTTACACCACTCAGTTTTATAAGGCAGTCCTCGCTAGTTTTCATTTACACCACTCAGTTTTATTAGGCAGTCCTCGCTAGTTTTCATTTACACCACTCAGATTCATGCATGCATTCCAAGTAGACAGCTCACATCCCTCTCGCTCTCTTTCTTACACATACACACACAGTACATTTCATTAGCACTTCTTGTTGTTGATCAGCAGACTACACTTTGGCACACGGCCTCCCCCTGCGTTAAGCCCCCCTCCCTCCCCGAGGCCGGTCTGGCTCGTCGACCCACGTTTCTACATGGCAAGTGGTGTAGTCACTGGCAGGGAACAGGGCTGGAGGGCAGGGTGGTTGGAACACACACAGCCACAAACACACACCTCACCTGAGCACATACTAACATTCCATTTAGCAGAAGGCCAACACTTGAACCCTCTGTCAGCAGGTCTACATACCAGGGTTATACCAGAGTTATACCAGAGTTATACCAGAGTTATATCAGGGTTATATCAGGGTTATATCAGGGTTATACCAGAGTTATACCAGGGTTATACCAGAGTTATACCAGAGTTATACCAGAGTTATATCAGGGTTATATCAGGGTTATACCAGAGTTATACCAGAGTTATACCAGAGTTATACCAGGGTTATACCAGAGTTATACCAGGGTTATACCAGAGTTATACCAGAGTTATACCAGGGTTATACCAGAGTTATACCAGAGTTATACCAGGGTTATACCAGAGTTATACCAGGGTTATACCAGAGTTATACCAGAGTTATACCAGGGTTATACCAGAGTTATACCAGAGTTATACCAGAGTTATACCACAGACTAACAATTGCATGACAAATGCCGTTCATAGTCATGGCATCCGTCGTCTAGTAATTTAATATTTTATGATACAACCCATTATTTAGGTTAGTTGATTGGCTATGCGAACTGGCAGTTAACTAGCATAACATTTCCCTTACCTAAGGCTCTTGCATCCTTTGACATGATGATGTAGCACAGCACGGCAATAGCAGAAATGTCTAACTTTCTAACCTGCTTGTTGGCTAAATAAATGCATCCTAATTGGTTTAGGATTAGTGTAATTGTTGTGCCCATTGCATGCAAATGGCAGAAATCTCTGTTAAGTCTATTATTATCAACTTAACAACAGTGTCTAATCAGGGATTCGGAGGAAACTGCTTAACATGGCTAATATTGCACTATATCAAAAAAAAAATGTAAAGGCCTCAGTCTCGTAAAAAATACAATAATTTGTTTGAAAATAATGTAGAAGAAAACCAACAAGAGTGTCTTGGCACAAATAGGAGGGAGATATAGGATATATTGGAGATATATGAGTTATAGGAGATATAGGATATATAGGAGATATAGGAGTTATAGGAGATATAGGATATACAGGATATACAGGAGTAATAGGAGATATAGGAGCTATAGGATATATAGGAGATATAGGAGATATAGGATATATAGGAGATATAGGATATATAGGAGATATAGGAGATATAGGAGATATAGGATACATAGGAGCTATAGGAGATATAGGATATATAGGAGCTATAGGAGATATAGGATACATAGGAGCTATAGGATATATAGGAGATATAGGAGATATAGGATATATAGGAGATATAGGATATATAGGAGATATAGGAGATATAGGAGATATAGGATACATAGGAGCTATAGGATATATAGGATATATAGGAGCTATAGGAGATATAGGATACATAGGAGCTATAGGATATATAGGAGATATAGGAGTTATAGGAGATATAGGAGTTATATGATGTATAGGAGTTATAGGACACATAGTAGCTGTAGGATATATAGGAGATATAGGAGTTATAGGAGATATAGGAGTTATATGATGTATAGGAGTTATAGGATACATAGTAGCTGTAGGATATATAGGAGATATAGGAGTTATAGGAGATATAGGAGTTATATGATGTATAGGAGTTATAGGATACATAGTAGCTGTAGGACATATATGATATATAGGAGATATATGAGTTATAGGAGATATAGGAGATTTAGAAGATATATGAGTTATAGGATATATAGGAGATATAGGAGATATATGATATATAGGAGCTATGGGAGATATTGGCGCTATAGGAACTATGTTAGTTATAGGAAATACAGGAGCTATAGGAGATACGGGAGCTTTATGAGATATAGGAGATATAGGAGCTATAGCAAATATAGGAGCTATAGGAACTATATTAGCTATAGGAGATACAGGAGCTATAGGAGATACAGGAGCTGTAGGAGATACAGAAGCTATATGAGATATAGGAGCTATAGGAGATATATTAGATATAGGAGCTATAGGAGATATATTAGATATAGGAGCTATAGGAGATATATTAGATATAGGAGCTATAGGAGATATATTAGATATAGGAGCTATAGGAGATATATTAGATATAGGAGCTATAGGAGATATCTTAGCTATAGGAGATATAGGATATATAGGAGCTATAGGATATATAGGAGATATATTAGATATAGGAGCTATAGGTGATATAGGAGCTATAGCAGATATAGGAGCTATAGGAGATATCTTAGCTATAGGAGATATAGGATATATAGGAGCTATAGGATATATAGGAGATATAGGAGATATAGGAGATATAGGAGTTATAGGAGATATCTTAGCTATAGGAGATATATTTGATATAGGAGCTATAGGAGATATCTTAGCTATAGGAGATATATTAGATATAGGAGCTATAGGAGCTATAGGATATATAGGAGCTATAGGATATATAGGAGCTATAGGTGATATAGGAGCTATAGCAGATACATGAGCTATAGGAACTATAGTAGATATATTAGTTATAGGAGCTATAGGAGATATAGCAGCTATAGGAGATGTAGCAAATATATATTAGCTATAGGAGCTGTAGGAGATATAGGAGCTATAGGACATATGTTAGCTATTGGAGACATATGAGCTATAGGAGATATAAGAAATATATATTAGCTACAGGAGCTATTGGAGCTATAGGAGCTATAGGATATTAAGGAATATAGGAGATATATTAGCTATAGGAGCTATATTAGCAATGGGAGATATAGGAGATATATTAGTTTTTTAGCTAAAGGAGCTGTAGGAGATATAGGAGGTATAAGATATATAGTAGGCAGGTTGCATTTGATAGTGTAATGCATTAAAGCAATCCCTATGAACTCAATTTAAACTCCACATTAGGTTGAAATTATTCCTATTTTTCAGGTATTCCCAATCTGGGGAAAAACAATGTCTTGTTTTTTTTCTTCACATTTTCAATCAGTCCGTTTATATTTTTCAGCAGGGCTATTCATTTGGGTGAGGTATTTTTCTCGCCTGATTAGCCTCATTTCACTGCCAAAAATAAAATTAAACCATCTAGTGTTCAGCAAAATAACAACACAATGTCAAATACAGGTAGCCTTGTCAAATAATTAACATCCAATCACATTATCCGTTACTCTCTCGCGGGAATTCCACTACTGGTCCGTATGTAGCTGCTGCTCATTCCGTTGGCTCGAAAATTGATTTAAAAAAAATAAATTTAAGTAAGACCCGCGTCCATAGAGACACATGCCAGCTCTACTGGTAGTACTGCTACTAGTACTGCTACTACCAGCAGTACTACTGCTACCAGCAGTACTACACCTGCACCTGTCGACTACACAAGTTGCTTCCACGAGCACATCCAATGCAAGCATCAGTAATTCTACATTTGTTGTTAGCCCAGCTAGCATGGACACTGACAGTTGTGAATGTGATGCAGCCGAAGATCTCCTGCCCCTTTACCTGGGAAAGCACCGAACAACAGACAGGGACGTTGGACCAGCGAAGAGGCGCAAATATGATGAAATTAATTGATTTGGGGTTCGCTTACACTACCGTTCACTTAGAAATGTCCTTATTTTTGAAAAGCTAATTTCTTTGTCCATTAAAATAACATCAAATTGATCAGTAATACAGTGTAGACATTGTTAGTGTTGTAAATGACTATTGTAGGTGGAAACGGCTGTTTTTTAATGGAATATCTACATAGGCGTACAGAGAAACAGATGCCTCACAAGTCCTCAACTGTTAGCTCCATTAAATAATACCCACAAAACACCAGTCTCTACGTCAACAATGAAGAGGAAACTCTGCCTTCAAGGCAGAGTTCTAGGCAGAGTTCTAGGCAGAGTTCAAGGCAGAGTTCTAGGCAGAGTTCTAGGCAGAGTTCAAGGCAGAGTTCAAGGCATAGTTCAAGGCGAGTTCAAGGCAGAGTTCAAGGCAGAGTTCAAGGCAGAGTTCAAGGCAGAGTTCTAGGCAGAGTTCTAGGCAGAGTTCTAGGCAGAGTTCAAGGCCAGAGTTCAGGCAGAGTTCTAGGCAGAGTTCTAGGCAGAGTTCCTCTGTCCAGTGTCTGTGTTCTTCTGCCCATCTTAATATTTATTTTATTGGCCAGTCTGAGATATGGCTTTTTCTTTGCGACTCTGCCTAGAAGGCCAACATCCCGAGTCGCCTCTTCACGTTGACGTTGAACTGGTGTTTGGCGGGTACTATTTAACGAAGCTGCCAGTTGAGGACTTGTGAGGCGTCTGTTTCTCAACTAGACAACTCTAATGTACTTGTCCTTCTTGCTCAATTGTGCACCGGGCCTCCACTCTATTCTGGTTAGAGCCAGTTTGATGTTTTTTTTATGTACAAAATATGTGCTTTTCTTTCAAAACAAGGACATTTCTAAGTGACCCCAAACTCTTGAACAGTAGTGTATGTTGGGAGTAGTGCCTTTCCTCAGCCAGTGTTATATGTGCAAAAGTACTATCTCACAACTCGATGAAACCTTCACTCTTGTGCAGACATTTAGAAACAAAACATGCCAATTTGAAAAATAAGCCACAGGAGTTTTTTTTTGCGAGAATTAAGACGACTTTCGAAAAGTAAGGCATGTATAAAAGCAACAGATACCATTAATAAGAAGGGTCTAGAAGCGTCTTATATGGTGAGCTACCGAGTGGCTAGGACAGGCAAGCCCCATACTATTGTGGAGGACTTAATTCTTCCTGCTGCCACAGCTGTCCATAATATAATAGAGACAGTAGATCTAGCTGGTCTGTCATATTATAAAAGAGACAGTAGATCTAGCTGGTCTGTCATAATATAATAGAGACAGTAGATCTAGCTGGTCTGTCATTATAATAGAGACAGTAGATCTAGCTGGTCTGTCATAATATAATAGAGACAGTAGATCTAGCTGGTCTGTCATAATATAATAGAGACAGTAGATCTAGCTGGTCTGTCATAATATAAAAATAGACAGTAGATCTAGCTGGTCTGTCATAATATAATAGAGACAGTAGATCTAGCTGGTCTGTCATAATATTAGAGACAGTAGATCTAGCTGGTCTGTCATAATATAATAGAGACAGTAGATCTAGCTGGTCTGTCATAATATAATAGAGACAGTAGATCTAGCTGGGTCTGTCATATATAATAGAGACAGTAGATCTAGCTGGTCTGTCATATATAGAGACAGTAGATCTAGCTGGTCTGTCATAATATAATAGAGACAGTAGATCTAGCTGGTCTGTCATAATATAATAGAGACAGTAGATCTAGCTGGTCTGTCATAATATAAAGAGACAGTAGATCTAGCTGGTCTGTCATAATATAATAGAGACAGTAGATCTAGCTGGTCTGTCATAATATAATAGAGACAGTAGATCTAGCTGGTCTGTCATAATTAAATAGAGACAGTAGATCTAGCTGGTCTGTCATAATATAATAGAGACAGTAGATCTAGCTGGTCTGTCATAATATAAGAGAAGAGTAGATCTAGCTGGTCTGTCATAATATAATAGAGACAGTAGATCTAGCTGGTCTGTCATAATATAATAGAGACAGTAGATCTAGCTGGTCTGTCATATTATAATAGAGACAGTAGATCTAGCTGGTCTGTCATAATATAATAGAGACAGTAGATCTAGCTGGTCTGTCATAATATAATAGAGACAGTAGATCTAGCTGGTCTGTCATAATATAATAGAGACAGTAGATCTAGCTGGTCTGTCATAATATAATAGAGACAGTAGATCTAGCTGGTCTGTCATAATATAATAGAGACAGTAGATCTAGCTGGTCTGTCATAATATAATAGAGACAGTAGATCTAGCTGGTCTGTCATATATAATAGAGACAGTAGATCTAGCTGGTCTGTCATAATATAATAGAGACAGTAGATCTAGCTGGTCTGTCATAATATAATAGAGACAGTAGATCTAGCTGGTCTGTCATAATATAATAGAGACAGTAGATCTAGCTGGTCTGTCATAATATAATAGAGACAGTAGATCTAGCTGGTCTGTCATAATTAATAGAGACAGTAGATCTAGCTGGTCTGTCATAATATAATAGAGACAGTAGATCTAGCTGGTCTGTCATATTATAATAGAGACAGTAGATCTAGCTGGTCTGTCATAATATAATAGAGACAGTAGATCTAGCTGGTCTGTCATATTATAATAGAGACAGTAGATCTAGCTGGTCTGTCATAATATAATAGAGACAGTAGATCTAGCTGGTCTGTCAAATATAATAGAGACAGTAGATCTAGCTGGTCTGTCATATTATAATAGAGACAGTAGATCTAGCTGGTCTGTCAATATTATAATAGACAGTAGATCTAGCTGGTCTGTCATATATATAGAGACAGTAGATCTAGCTGGTCTGTCATAATATAATAGAGACAGTAGATCTAGCTGGTCTGTCATAATATAATAGAGACAGTAGATCTAGCTGGTCTGTCATAATATAATAGAGACAGTAGATCTAGCTGGTCTGTCATAATATAATAGAGACAGTAGATCTAGCTGGTCTGTCATAATATAATAGAGACAGTAGATCTAGCTGGTCTGTCATAATATAATAGAGACAGTAGATCTAGCTGGTCTGTCATATATAATAGAGACAGTAGATCTAGCTGGTCTGTCATAATATAATAGACAGTAGATCTAGCTGGTCTGTCATATTATAATAGAGACAGTAGATCTAGCTGGTCTGTCATATTATAATAGAGACAGTAGATCTAGCTGGTCTGTCATAATATAATAGAGACAGTAGATCTAGCTGGTCTGTCATAATATAATAGAGACAGTAGATCTAGCTGGTCTGTCATAATATAATAGAGACAGTAGATCTAGCTGGTCTGTCATAATATAATAGAGACAGTAGATCTAGCTGGTCTGTCATAATATAATAGAGACAGTAGATCTAGCTGGTCTGTCATATATAATAGAGACAGTAGATCTAGCTGGTCTGTCATAATATAATAGAGACAGTAGATCTAGCTGGTCTGTCATAATATAATAGAGACAGTAGATCTAGCTGGTCTGTCATAATATAATAGAGACAGTAGATCTAGCTGGTCTGTCATAATATAATAGAGACAGTAGATCTAGCTGGTCTGTCATAATATAATAGAGACAGTAGATCTAGCTGGTCTGTCATATTAAGAGACAGTAGACAGATCTAGCTGGTCTGTCATAATATAATAGAGACAGTAGATCTAGCTGGTCTGTCATAATATAATAGAGACAGTAGATCTAGCTGGTCTGTCATAATATAATAGAGACAGTAGATCTAGCTGGTCTGTCATAATATAATAGACAGTAGATCTAGCTGGTCTGTCATATTATAATAGAGACAGTAGATCTAGCTGGTCTGTCATATTATAATAGAGACAGTAGATCTAGCTGGTCTGTCATAATATAATAGAGACAGTAGATCTAGCTGGTCTGTCATAATATAATAGAGACAGTAGATCTAGCTGGTCTGTCATAATATAATAGAGACAGTAGATCTAGCTGGTCTGTCATAATATAATAGAGACAGTAGATCTAGCTGGTCTGTCATAATATAATAGAGACAGTAGATCTAGCTGGTCTGTCATAATATAATAGAGACAGTAGATCTAGCTGGTCTGTCATAATATAATAGAGACAGTAGATCTAGCTGGTCTGTCATATATAATAGAGACAGTAGATCTAGCTGGTCTGTCATAATATAATAGAGACAGTAGATCTAGCTGGTCTGTCATATATAATAGAGACAGTAGATCTAGCTGGTCTGTCATAATATAATAGAGACAGTAGATCTAGCTGGTCTGTCATAATATAATAGAGACAGTAGATCTAGCTGGTCTGTCATAATATAATAGAGACAGTAGATCTAGCTGGTCTGTCATAATATAATAGAGACAGTAGATCTAGCTGGTCTGTCATAATATAATAGAGACAGTAGATCTAGCTGGTCTGTCATAATATAATAGAGACAGTAGATCTAGCTGGTCTGTCATAATATAATAGAGACAGTAGATCTAGCTGGTCTGTCATAATATAATAGAAGTAGATCTAGCTGGTCTGTCATAATATAATAGAGACAGTAGATCTAGCTGGTCTGTCATAATATAATAGAGACAGTAGATCTAGCTGGTCTGTCATAATATAATAGAGACAGTAGATCTAGCTGGTCTGTCATAATATAATAGAGACAGTAGATCTAGCTGGTCTGTCATATTATAATAGAGACAGTAGATCTAGCTGGTCTGTCATAAATAATAGAGACAGTAGATCTAGCTGGTCTGTCATAATATAATAGAGACAGTAGATCTAGCTGGTCTGTCATAATATAATAGAGACAGTAGATCTAGCTGGTCTGTCATATTATAATAGACAGTAGATCTAGCTGGTCTGTCATAATATAATAGAGACAGTAGATCTAGCTGGTCTGTCATAATATAGAGACAGTAGATCTAGCTGGTCTGTCATAATATATAGAGACAGTAGATCTAGCTGGTCTGTCATAATATAATAGACAGTAGATCTAGCTGGTCTGTCATATATAATAGAGACAGTAGATCTAGCTGGTCTGTCATAATATAATAGAGACAGTAGATCTAGCTGGTCTGTCATAATATAATAGAGACAGTAGATCTAGCTGGTCTGTCATAATATAATAGAGACAGTAGATCTAGCTGGTCTGTCATAATATAATAGAGACAGTAGATCTAGCTGGTCTGTCATAATATAATAGAGACAGTAGATCTAGCTGGTCTGTCATAATATAATAGAGACAGTAGATCTAGCTGGTCTGTCATAATATAATAGAGACAGTAGATCTAGCTGGTCTGTCATAATATAATAGAGACAGTAGATCTAGCTGGTCTGTCATAATATAATAGAGACAGTAGATCTAGCTGGTCTGTCATATTATAATAGAGACAGTAGATCTAGCTGGTCTG
Organism: Oncorhynchus kisutch; assembly: GCF_002021735.2. Classification (NCBI taxonomy): domain Eukaryota; kingdom Metazoa; phylum Chordata; class Actinopteri; order Salmoniformes; family Salmonidae; genus Oncorhynchus; species Oncorhynchus kisutch. The sequence goes on along the minus strand of NW_022265751.1, from coordinate 276 downwards.
TCATAATATAATAGAGACAGTAGATCTAGCTGGTCTGTCATAATATAATAGAGACAGTAGATCTAGCTGGTCTGTCATAATATAATAGAGACAGTAGATCTAGCTGGTCTGTCATAATATAATAGAGACAGTAGATCTAGCTGGTCTGTCATATATAATAGAGACAGTATCTAGCTGGTCTGTCATAATATAATAGAGACAGTAGATCTAGCTGGTCTGTCATAATATAATAGAGACAGTAGATCTAGCTGGTCTGTCATAATATAATAGAGACAG